>NW_011916110.1:0-3121 GCF_000151845.1 Pteropus vampyrus | reverse complement strand
CATTCAAAAATCCATAGCGTTCCTATACTCTAATAATGAAGGATCATAAAAAGAAGTGTAAAAAATAATTCCTTTTGCAATTGCAACAACAACAAAAATACCTAGGAACAAATCTAACGAAACATGTGAAGGACCTATAATGAAAACTACAAGAAACTATTTTAAAAAATTGAAGAAGATACAAAGAAATGGAAAGATATTCCATGTTCTTGGATTGGAAGAATCAACATGGTTAAAATGAGCATATTATCTAAAGCATTATACAGATTTAATGCAATTTCCATCAAAATCCCATTGGCATATTTTAAAGAAGTAGAACAAAAAAGCATCAGATTTGGATGGAAGCACCCCAAATTGCCAAAGCCATCCTGAGAAAAAAGAACGAGGCTGGAGGCATCACTCTGCTCAACTTCAAATTATACTACAAAGTGACAGTAATCAAAATGGCATGGTATTGGCAGAAAAACAGACACACTGACCAGTGGAACAGAATCAAGAGTCTAGAAGTAAATCCATATTTATATGGGCAAATAACTTTCGACAAAAAATGCCAAAAATATACAGTGGAGAAAGAAAAGTCTCTTCAATAAGTGGTGCTGGGAAAACTGGAAAGCCACCTGCAAAAGAATGAAACTAGACTGTTGTCTATCACCACACACCAAAATTAACTCAAAATGGATTAAGGACCTGAATATAAGACCTGAAACAATAAAACACATAGAAGAAAACATAGGAACTAAACTCAAGGACCTTGGGCTTAAAGAGGATTTTATGAATTTGACCTCAAAAGCAAGGGAAGTAAGAGCAAAAATAAATAAATGAGACTACATCGAATTAAAAAGCTTCTGCTCAGCAAAAGAAACCATCGACAAGGTAAAGAGAAAACTGTCTCAATGGGAAAGTATATTTGCAAGCAACACTTCTGATAAGGGCCTAACATCCAAAATAAATAAAGAACTCATATGACTCAATAACAACAACAAAACAAATAATCCAATCAAAAATTGGGCAGAGGACCTGAACAGATATTTCTCCCTAGAGGACATACAAATGGCCAATAAATATATGGAAAGATGCTCAACATCGCTAGCTATTAGGGAAATGCAAATCAAAACCACAATGAGATACCATCTCACACCTGTCAGAATGGCTATAAACAACAGGACAAGTAATAACAAATGTTGGACAGGATGTGGAGAAATGGGAACCCTTATACACTGCTGGTAGGACTGCAAATTGGTATGGCCACTATAGAAAGTGGTATGGAGGTTCCTCAAAAAACTAAGAATTGACCTACCATATGATCCAGCAATCCTTCTACTGGATATTTACCCCAAAGACTTGAAAACTCATATTCAAAAAGATATTTGCACACCAATGTTCATAGCAGCGTTATTCATTGTGGCCAGGACATGGAAGCAACTGAAGTATCCTACGATAGATGATTGGCTAAAGAAGCTGTGGAACGTATATACAATGGAATATAACTCAGCCATAAGAAGAGATGAAATATCGCCATTTGCAACAACATGGATGGACCTTGAAATAATCATACTAAGTGAGATAAGCCAGACAGAAAAGGTTGAAAATCACATGACATCACATATGTGGGATATAAACCTAAAAGCAATAAAGGAACAGAACAAACAAACAGAGACTCATGGACATGGACAATTGACTAATGGTTACCAGAAGGGAGGGGGGAGGGGGAAAATAAAAAAATAAAATGTTAAAAAAATTATGTATATAGAGTATGAAAAAAAAAATAAACTGGCATTTAAAAAAATTGCTATGGGCTTCTCAAACTGATATGTATATGAATCACTGGATTCTTATTAAAATATGATGCTCAAGCTGCTGGTTTATGGGTCAAACTTTAAAAACAATAATCCAAAGGGCATTTTGATGACTACAGGAAAAAAGAAACTATATTAGATAATATACCAATGCTTCGTTTCTTCAATATGATAAGAGTATGTGATCATATAACTTCATTTGTAGGAGATACATATTAAAGTATTTAGGAGTAAAGTGTCATGATGCTGGTAACTTTCAAATGGTTTAGCTATAAAATCATACATAAATATGTATATGAGAAATAAAGAAAATTGAGTAAAATATTCACAATCGATGAATCTTGGTGAAAGGCATAAATGTTCATTGTAGTTCACTTCAGCCTTTTTCTGATTTTGAAAATCCTCAAAATAAAAAACTCTATGAAATAATCAGTAAAAATAATGTGTAGCTCTACGCTCTACCCCACAGAGATTGAATCAACACACCTGGAGCAAGGCCTAGGGGCCTATGATTTCACTAACACTCCAGAGAATTCCATTACAGGTCATACAAACACAGACTATCTTTTAAAAACAATGTTTTAGACATTAATGGAGAACATTGTTCGCATGAGGATTCATATCCTTGAAATGGCCAGGATCTTCAGGTTTGAAATATTACAGTAAACTCTGCTTGGTTTGCCTAGCAGCCCTTGCAATCTCTGGTTTCTCTAATAGCACCTTTTTCCTCTTTGGGATCTTTCTCCTAATTCATAATGTAAAAGATCGACCGAAATGACACCCACCTGTCCCTTACATTTCACGGGTAGGCACTTGTATTTGCTGAATACCAAATTATCACAAAGTTAATAGATGCAAACAACACACATATATTATCTCACATCTCTGTAGGTCAGTTGTCCAGGCACAGCTCTGTCTTGTGCTCAGGGTTTTACCAGGATGTAATGAAGGTGTCAGCCAGGGCTGCTATCTCATCTGAAGCCTGGATTTCCCTTCCGAGCTCACTGACTGTTGACGGAATCTGATTCCTTGCAGCTGTATGCTGAGGCACTCAGCAACTAGAGGCTATCCACCTTTCCCTGGCACATGGGCTCTCCACAATATAGCAGTTTGCTTTTTGAAAGCCTACAAGAGAATGTCTCCATTGCTTCAAGTCTGATCCTCTGTTAAAGGAATCATTGTTTAAGTTGAGCTTACCCAAAATAGTCTCCTTTTTTTTTGATTACTTCAAAATCAATTGATATGTGACCTTAAAGACATCTACAAAATTTCTTCTCCTTTGTCATATAATGTAATTGAATCAAGGCTATGAATATCCAATCATA
>NW_011916109.1:0-4113 GCF_000151845.1 Pteropus vampyrus | reverse complement strand
CATGATCATTTAAATAGACAGGTCAGTAGTCATTTAATAAAATTTAAAATTCACTCTCAGGCTCAGGCTTGAAAATCAAACAGAGCTGATGTAAACGATAAGTTATCCATTCAGAGTTATTTTCTCACCGAATAAGTTAACCTTTTGAACCCGGGTTCCATTAATTTTTAAAATGTTGTCTGTCCAGATTGTCTTAAATCTTTGGTTTGAAATACATCTCGTTCTTTCCTTTTCGTTATATTATTTATCCTTGAAATTACACATTTAACATCTGTTTTCCCCACTAGACTAAAAGCACCTCGAAGACATGCATTGGTGTCCACAATGCGCAGTTTAATATGTGTGCATATGTGACCAGGTACAGAACGTGTGGCATCCAGTGAAAAGTGAAAATGACAGTCCTCTTGTCCAAAAATAATTAAGTTTCAAGATAGTGACAGAGCACTAACCGAGCATGGAGCCCTCCCGCGCGCAGGCCCCCGTGGACCACACAGACACATGCCCATTAAACAGTCGTGTGTGTGTGTGTGTGTGTGTGTGTGTGTGTGTGTGTGTGTGTGTGTGTGTGTTTGAAATATGTTGAATATTATGCCTGGAAAATTAAATCATAGGAACTTCAGAAAATATCCAGAGACAGAATAATAACTAGGATTCGCTATAAAGAATAGTGATATTAAATCGAGCAAAAATAGTTCAGGTATCTATAACTGACTATTTTGATTGAAGACCGTAGAATATTAAAAAAGACATTGGTTAACCTTTAACAATTCACTCTTTAAGTTGACTTTGATATCGTCTTATTTCAATTTTTTCTATTACATTGTATTACTCATTCTTGGAGTGTTGTCTTCCCTCTTAATATTTATTGGTTATAATTGGTCAACTTTAAATACTATTGTTTCCATGTCGACTTTTCTGCACAATTCATGAGTAAACATGACAGTAACCACTCCATTTCTCTAATTATAAAACATCAGCATCTAAAAATCCATAAAACATTTTATCCTTGTCCATCTATCTTATAAAAAAAAAATGTTCAACTACTAATTGAAGAGTTCATTTTGGAATTCTTTTCCAAATGGTATTAATTCTCTCACAGATAGAAACATAATCACTTGACGTAGTGAGAATGCGCCCATTTTCATACAGCAATGCAAATTCCAAATCCTTTACGAATATTTTCTTAAGAGTGATTTTTCACATTTGGGGTCAGAGTTCAGTGAGGAATTTATGTCTCTGCTGGGGCTCTGAATAATGTCCCCTCGTGCTTCCCAAAAGTTTACTCAGACACCAGCCCTTATTCTGCCAGGTTTTAAGGTGACTGCATAGAAACGGAAGACAGATTTTCCCTTGAGGACGTTACGGATGGCTCTTTTATCTGTCCCTGAAAAGTTAAAAAAAAAAAAAAAAGACAATGCTGGTGATGTGCAGTTTGTATACGTCGATGCTGCTGTCAGGAATTTTAAGTACTACAGCAATTGAAGTGCGTTCAGTGAGAGAACCTTAAGCCGCCCTTAAAAGCTTGGGGGGCAGTGGCAAATGTTCAGAAGGTGGTCCCCAGGGTGGGGTGAGTGTACATCGGATATCCTGCTGGCCACGAGGAGAAGAAGGTGTCACATGCGAGAGTGAAAGCTGGGGAGTCCCTGGATTGCGGGGTGTTCACGGCTTGGCCGTGGAGATGCAGGGAGTGCACAGACTGGATTCGGGGTTTATTTTACGGGGAGAGCTGACAGGGCTGGCCTGTGGCTTGGGTGTGGGAAGCGACACTAAAAGAGGAATCGGGATCCTAGCGTCTGGCTCGCGCCACTCTGCCTCGTCCTCCGTTCGGCTGTTTCTCTCCCTCTCCTTCCCCCTCCCCTCTCTCCCTCTTCTCTTGGTTCACAGGATAATAGAATCCGGCACGTCCCTTCCCCAGCTTCACTCCTGCGAGGATCTCCGTTTAGAATTCGCAGCCTCCAGAAAGCTTTCCTGAGGGCCCCACGTCGGGGCAAAGACACATCCAGGTGATACGCGACCCCTTCTCCCCGCTGGCATCCATTTCCATGTTATTCCACCGTGGACTCTGGAGCCCCCGCCGAGCACGTTTGTGTCGGGTCTGTCACCAACTAGCTGAGAGCACTCTGCCAAGTTACTAAAGGAAGTCTGAGCCCCCACATCTGCCAAGTGCAGATAAGAACGCTGTCCGCCTCATAGAAAATTCTGCGTGAGAGGACGTATGTGCAACGCTTACCACAAGACCAGTGCAGAGCAAACGCTAAGGGCATGGCAGCCATCATTATATCACCGTTATTACTTCACGTTACCAACTTTCATGTAAGCGGGGTTTCGGCAGAATATCTGACACCAGACTAAGACGTGAAATACCTAAACGATTCGGGCCTGGCAAAATATTAATTCCTCGGTAACGCACAGTCTAGACGGACGGTGTGATTTATTAGCCAGTTCAGGTGAATGCGCACGTAAGTCGCTGTCAACGGGTCCGGTCAGTCTCTGACCCCTCCGCGGAATCTGGGCTTTGATATCTGCGCCCAAAGACACCGCTTTCCCAGACCGGGAAGACCCACAGGACTATCTTCCCGCGAGGTCTCACCTGAGCAGGTGCATGTCCGAGAGACAGAGCGAGCGGAAAATGACTGAATCGAGGGGCTGCAGGGGCTGAGGGCGTGGCCCTCTTAATCATTCTTACTTCCTTTTTTTTCAAGACGACTTGGCACCGTCCGCCACATCCGCGGCAAAAACTGCGACGCCTCCTTCGAGGCGTCCGCTCGCAATGGCCCAGCTCTCGCCCTGCGCATTTGTCGCTTCCGCTGGACGCACTAGCAACCGATGCTTTGGGACCCCAGTGGCCTAGCCGTGCCAAGGTGGTGAGAGGTCAGCTGCGAAAGTCTTTTGCCTCCGATCGCTCCAACGCAGGAGGCTCGGCCCTCCCAGGGCGCCTCGGCGAGTCGCGCGGTCCTCTGTTCCCGGTCCAGGTGCACGGGAGGCGCCGGGGAGGACGCAGGTGCGCCGGGGAGGGGGGGCGGCGAAGGCGCCCGGTGATGAACCCAAAGATCGAACCTGCACACCGAGCGCAAAGTAGAAACTGAAAGTGCGCTGCCGGCCGATCCTACGGAAGTTATGGGAAAGGCGCAGCGCCGAGCCGGCCTGGCGTGTGCAGCCCCCCCTCGCGATGGATGAAGCCGCGGGCGCGGCGCGGGTGACAGGAGCCAGCGGCGCAGGCGGCCCGCGCGGCACGGACTCCCGGCCCCTCCGCGAAGCCCAGGGAGTGGCCATGGGCAGTGAGAGCCTGCTCCTGCTGCAGCTGCGGTCATGACCACGCCCGCCTCCCGCAGACCATGGTCCATGGTAAGCGCTGCGCTCGCGGACGCAGAGGTCCGCGCGCCCGGCACGCCGGGGACTCCCGGGCGCGCGGCCGGGCCCCGCGCCCAGGCGCGTCCGGGAACAGCCCGGCCTTGCACTTTGGACCTGGCGAGAGCGGTCGGCAGCCGCGCCGGAGTCCCCTGGCCCAAAGCCACGGGCACCTGGGGCAGCTGCGCCTGGCAGGGCTGCGAGAAGCCGGCCCCGACGCCCGCTTTCTGTCCCGGGACCGAGCCTCCCTCCGCGCCGGCAGCCCGCAGCGGGGGCTCGGCGGGGCTCGGCGGGGCTCGTCCGCCGCCAGCGCTGCCAGGGTCGCCGCTGTCCCCACGGCGCCCAGCCCACCCTGCCCGCGCCCAGCTCCTACTCACGGGCGCCCGGGGACCGGCGGGCACGGCGGGCTCCTGCAGCTCCCGGCGCCCTGCAGAAGTGAAAGCGCGGCTCCCGCGGGACGCGCTCCTACAGCCCGAGGGGACAGGTCTCTGGGAAACCCCGTTTCCCTCCCCCAGCGAGCCTGGGAGTTTCCGAAGGGGCTGTACCTTGTGCTTGCTGCTGGGAACCAAGTCTTCGGGGCTGGGACTGCGCAGGGCCAGTTTTGGGTTTCTGTTTCTTCCTATTTGGGTGCTGCTTCCTTGGGGGGAGGGGGGGGTTGGCAGGATTAACTCGGCAGAACTCGAAATTCCCGATCCCGGCTGCGCTCTACATCCCCTGCCGAGATTCTATGTGCGCGCGATCCGGAGTCCCATAGCGGCCGGGCGG
>NW_011916108.1:0-1809 GCF_000151845.1 Pteropus vampyrus | reverse complement strand
TCACAGCAGAACTTGGCCCAGTCCACGGGGAACTTGGTCCCGCACTCGTGGCAGAACTTTGGTAAGTGTCCCGAAGAGCTCCTTCAAGGCATTTCACGTATCCGTCCATTGAGTGCCGACACGAAGTCGCCATCTGGCCTGCAGAGGTAAGAGAGGGGAAGAGCGAAGGTCACGTCAGTTGTTTTTGGCCCAGAACTGGGGAAAACGGCATCCTAGCAAGTAGAAAAGCTTGCTCGATCTCGCTCTGAATATTCTTCTAGTTCAGATAAAGAAAAAGAATCTCTTTTAGTAAATACTGAAATTCCAAACGTCTTATTTGGCATTCTATTTATCCCTAGGCAATGTCTTTAAATCGATCCTCCGGTTCCCGTCTGTGTCTGATCTACAGTGTCGATGACTTCGGAGTGGGGGGCGCTTGCGTTGGTTTTCTGCTGCCTCACTCAGGATTCTCCGTGCAGTTTGGAGCCTCCACGTCTGCCTTGGAGGTCAGAATCGCGAGCTCGTGTCTGCTCATCAGCGGTGAGAACGAGGGAGGCGGGTTAAGAGCGGTTCACGCCGGACAGCGTGGCTCCCAGGGAACCACTGCGCTGAGGCGGCCGCAGAGATTTTTCCGGCGAAGAATTTCTTAGAATACGCAGATATGGCACCTTTGACCCTTCCACCCATGCGAAGGCAGGCTCATGGCTGTGCATGACCTTGCACGCTCACACTCTCAGCCACAGCTGAGACACGACTTCCCACGGGGTCGCCACTTCCTAGCTGGCGGGATGGTTTTTTTCCTAATCCATCTCTTCACTGAGACCCATTTGTTGACAAAACTCTTTTGACCTTGAAACAACTTCCTGGCTGTTTAAGGAAAATCTTATAAAAAGGTGGAACGCCAGCTGTTTTTCCAGGTGACAGTGTGCACACAGAATCCACTGGACCTGACCATGGCCCCCAGGACAGCCTGGACGCTATGGGCATGGGACTGTTAGAAGAGATCCTGGCTCCCTCGGAGACACAGAATTTCTAATCAAACTGTCCCTACACCCACCTAAGAGAGCTTGTTCTCTGCCACCCAATGTGTCACCTGGTCATCCAGAGAGGACGAGTGCCAGGGCTGCTGCGAGCCCCCACGAAAGAGAAACAGCCGAGGCTGCCCAGCTGTCACTCTGTATTTCCTGTAAATAACTCCAAGGCCAAATGTAACGATGTCACCTGAGTAGTGCAGAATGGCCCCTCGGCGGGCTTTACAAGAGCCTCGGCTTAGGGCAAGAGTCGTGGGGGAGGGGAGGGACAGCTGGGTTTCTAACGCTCCACTCTGCATCAGTCCAAGAAGTCAACTCCTCTCCTATAAGACATGGGCACCCAAGCCTCCCAGCGGTGGCGATGAGTCACAGCCGGGACGTACTTCCGTCCTGCGGCAGCTCCCCTCACTTTTCTGAGAGCCAAGTACCTTTACGTACCTCGCCTTAAAACTGTCTGGAACACTCTGTGGACTAACTTCACTCTTTTTTCGCTATTATCTTTTAATTCTCATTTTTCCTCTTCTATTTTTTCATTAAAAAAAAAATACTGTATCTCACTGCACATCATGAATTTACATACCTTGCCTTAAAACTTCCCAGAATAAGTCGGGATAGATATAAAAAATAAATATCTGTAACTGGGACGATTTCATTATATGCTTAAAAACAGAGTGAATGTCAAAGTTAGACAAATATTGTGACAGATTAGACAGGGAAGCACATGGATAATCACAACCTCAGCGGAGGAATTTAAAGGAGTTTAAACGTATTAAAATGCTGCTGAAAATTATAAGAACAG
>NW_011916107.1:0-1409 GCF_000151845.1 Pteropus vampyrus | reverse complement strand
TAGCTTTTGTTTATATGGTTCTATACGATAAAATTGTGTGATTCCATTTATTTGAAATATCCAGAATACATAAGTCTATCGAGATAGAAGGAAGGATACGTATATGTTTTCTTTTTTGGGGGGGTGGAGGTGGTGGAAATTGAGGATTGTGAAAGAATGTCAAATAAAAGATTAATATTAGTGGGTACAATTTTTGGGGGGGATTAATGAAAATGTTCTAAAATTAATAAGTGTTAAGGATTGCACAACTGTGACTACACTAAAAAATAGTGTACTCTTTAGTGTACTCTTCTTTTTTTTTTTAAAAAAAGTGTACTCTTTCTTCTTTTTTTTAAAAAAATAGCACTGCATGCTATTTATTTTACATCTGTTCCCTCGATCAGATGTATGTACCTGAAGAACAGGGGCTGCATCTTTTTTTTTTTTTTTTTTAGTGTACACTTTCAATGAGTCAATTTTTTAGTGGGGAAATATCTTAATAAATAAAAGGATTTAAAAGATGAAGAAAAACAAAATAATGGGTATAATGACAAATTACATTTATAAAAATATGAATTTCATTAAAGAAATTCAAATAAGTATTTTATCTCCCAAAATATTTTTATTAATTGCTCTTCTGAACTCTTTTGATAATATTTTCTGTAATCTATGTGTGTGAACACCGTCTCCATTTGACATAATAAGTTAGCTATTAATTCATTGAAACAGATAACAAGGAAGAACATTTTGCCTTAAACAAATTTAAAAACTCTATTATTTTTCAAAAATTAAAAAATTTAATAGTAGGTCAAAAATTTGCTCAAATCGCAGTTTGAAAAAAAAAGTAGTATGATTTGCTTTAACTCTGAGAAAATGAGAAAAAAATATTTTTGACTTAGTTCTTAGAGGACTAGTATATAAGGAGTAATAAAATAGAGGTCATAAAAATTGAACATGTTATATTTATTGGGAGTGATAGAAATATTCTTTATATGATAACTATTCAAGAACTTACATATTCGTGAAGTGTAATGTGTTGATGATTCCATAAATAAGAAAAATGTGATTCGTCTTCCTTTCTTTTTCTTTTCTTTCTTCCTCTTTCTTTCTTTCTTTCTTTCTTTCTTCCTTCCTTCCTTCCTTCCTTCCTTCCTTCCTTCCTTCCTTCCTTCCTTCCTTCCTTCCTTCCTTCCTTCCTTCCTTTCTTTCTTTCTTTCTTTCTTTCTTTCTTTCTTTCTCTCTCTCCCTCTTCCTCCCTCCCTCCCTCCCTCTCTCTCTCCCTTCCTTCCTTCCTTCCTTCCTTCCTCCCTTCCTTCCTTCCTTCCTTCCTTCTTTCCTTCCTTCCCTTCCTTCCTTTCCTTCTTTCCTTCCTTCCTCCTTTCCTTCCTTCTTTCCTTCTTTCCTTCCTTCCTTTCCTTCCTTCCTCTTTC
>NW_011916106.1:0-2246 GCF_000151845.1 Pteropus vampyrus | reverse complement strand
TCAACGATTCATCATTTGGAATGGTGGAGGGGAGATTTACCAGACAGTATTGGGAAGTTTTTAGATATTAATAACACATTTTCCTGAGGCGCGACCACGGCAGCCATCTGCGCTGCTCTCCGAGCTATTTGGCTGGGTGATATATGGGCGTCTCAAATGCTGGGCAGAGATAACGCAATCAGGCTAACCCTGGTCCTAAGACGGCATCGCAGCGTTAAACCCAGATTAACCTCCCCCCACCCACCCCTGCCGCCTCCTCCCCTTTCACGGCTTTCCAAATTTTTCAGTGGAATTTACATGGAAGGATTTAAAAGCACATATAACAGTCGCCTTAAAGCAGTAAGGTGATTATTTGGGCTTTAAAAAAATATATAATGTCTCCCCGAAAATGATAGTTATTACACATTACATTATATATAAATAATATTATATAAAAAACACTTTTATATAGGGAGAGAGGGCTGAGCAAATGAAATTTCCTTCCAGGTTGCCTCTTTAGAGCTCCTATTTGCCATCATCACCAAAGGTGATGAGGCTTCATTTCTAATGGGAACCTAAGGATATAAACACGAAATGTACAAGACCCCTGGCTCTGACCCTAGGGGCCCATGGTCTAAAGCCAGACAGAACTAAAACCCCTAGAAGAGACAGTGCCTGGTTCAGGGAATCCTTCCTGCCACTAAGAACACAAAATAGAAACCCCAAAGGAGAGGTTCTCGCTGGGCTTGGGGGCCTTGAAGGCCATGACAAAGGGGGGGGTACATTCCAAGAATTCCAGAAAAAAATTGCTCATCTCTCTCTCCCACTCCAGACTAATGAGGTAATTAGGAAACCCAGTTGGGGATGAGGGTGAGAGGGGATTGGAGGGTTGGAATGCTCCCCTCGGTTTTTGCTGTCCTAAGCCTTCCCTTCCCCCAACTCTGGATGAAAAGAGGAAAAGGTGGAAATGGGGTCAGCGCTTTCTGACCTGCTCTGGAGCGATTGGCCCCGGCTGGGGTCGGGCAAGGGGAGGGAGGGAACTTGCCTTCCCAAATCGAATCAAGGCAGAACGGTGACCTAAGGGGGAAACTTCGCCATTAGTAGATAGATCTCTCCAAAACTTCAAAGTGGGGGGGGGGAGGGAGGCAAGGCAGGGAAGGAATCGGGAGAGAGTACGAGGGTCGGGGGGGGGAGGCTAGGGAGGGGCCTGGAGGAGGAAGAGAAGGGGTCGAGGGCAAAGGGGAGGTGGGGGCCAAAGGAAGGGGTTTAGGGACGGGAATGCCAAAGGGGGGGGGTCGGCTGCCCTTGGAACTTCAGCCTCAGGGGAGAAGGAAAGCGTCGCGGGCTGCAGCAGCCTCGGGAGGGTTGGGGGAACGTTGTGTGAGCCCCAAGTCACGGTCTGAAGAGACTCCGAAGGCACTCCAGGGCACCGGCCTGGTCTTCTGTCCGGCAGAGGAGAGGGTGGGTGGCAAAGGGCCGCTGAGCTCTGCAAGATTGCTGCGGATGGGTTGGTTCGAGTTTTCCCAGACAGCAGGTCATCTAAAAGACCTTTCCAAGACTTGGTCGCCTGGGCCTTGGGGGTGCGCTGGGCCCGAACCGGAATCGAGACCCAAGAGAGGGATAGGCAGAAACCGGGGAGACAGCCACAGAGGTGGGACGAGTCAGCAAAGAGGAGGAGAGCTTCAGGAGAGCGCGTGCGCGCAGATTCGGAGCGAGAACCACCAAGCGCAGGACAAGAGAACCTGCCTAGAGTGTTTGCGGACGCTGAGACCTGCAAGGGAGGCTCGGGGCATCAGGGAGAAAGACAAAGAGACTCAGAGTCACCAAAAGGCTGGCCCTGGGACGAACAGATCAGGAGAGACCGCGGGGACCCAGAGACAGCCCGCAGGAGAGCGCGGGCGGAGAGGATGAGCGCGCAAAGCCGGGCGGCGGCGGGAGGCAGCCGAGCCGCTGTCGTCCTTTTGATCCTCCGCGGCTTCCCCTTATCAGAAGCGCTTTCGGTGACACTGGCACAAAGGCAGTTCATCATATTACAGCGCGGCCCGGCGGCTCGCTGCGATCCCGCCGCTTAATTAGAGGCGAGCGAGTCGGCCGGCGGGGCGGGAAGGAGGCCGACCCCGAGGCAGGGGCCCGGGCTCCGCGCTCCGACCCGGGGCGCTGGGAAGGGGCCGGCCCACGCGCCAGACCCTGTCGGGACTCGGAGCAAAGGGGGCGGGGATCCTCTTATAGAGCGTCGCTGAATAAACAGGCCTGTCCGGGTTCACTGC
>NW_011916105.1:0-1825 GCF_000151845.1 Pteropus vampyrus | reverse complement strand
CTTCCTTCCTCCCGCTCTCCCTACCCCACACCTGTCTTCGCTCGGGTACTAAGGGGGGCTGAAAACGGAGTGTCCCTAATGATCGTGGGCTGGAGAATTGGACTGCATCATTGACCTTCCCATTCTGAACAGCTTCCCTTGGAGCCGTGGCAGGGGCGGGTGTTTGTGCTCTCCCTCCCTGGTGCTTCTTCCCTGGGAAAAAACAAGGTGAGAGGAAGGGAAGGGGGCTTAGGCAAGTAGCAGGTGGAAGAAAATCTCTCTTGCCTGAGAGGTAGCAGCCTGGTCTCTGCATCCTGCCTCCCCGCCCCCCTCCTCGGGCGTGGGGAGCAACTTACTGGGACTGTCTCTGTGTTAGCACTGAGAGTCCCATGTCCCGGAAAGTCCTCAGTCCCTGACAAATGGGTGGTTGGTCACCCTGCTCCCTGGGGGCAGGGAGAAGTCCCTTTGACCCCCTTCCGTGTGAGATGCAGGTATGTCACCTGTGTCACCATCAAATGGAGGTAATGGGCTGGGTGGGAAGGGAAAGGGGCCACAAAAGGACTGAAAAGTACGGCAGGCTCTGCATGTGTGAGGCGTTACCGTGGGGAGGACACTGGACATCTGTGCTCTGTACTGGGTGGCTGAATGGGGCCTCCTCTCGTGGGTGACTGGGGCGACCTTTCCCCCGATGAAGCCTGTGTTGGGGAAAGGGCCCAGATTTGGATTTGGGGGGGTGGGAGCTTGGCCCTTTGATTTAGACCACTCTGAGTTCCAGTCCTGGCTGGGCCACTTGCTGGCTGGGTGGTTTATGGGGGGATCATCACCCCACCTGTGAAACAGAGGTGATACCGCTCGAACGCAAATCTGCTCAGAACAAAGCAGGCCTCCAGCAAAGCTTCCCCTCCTCCCTTCGGTTCTGCTCTGCGTGTCCTCCAGACCCCTTATTTTGTTCGGGCTTAAGGACAGAGTTAGAGGGATGAAAACGGGAAATCCAGATGCTAAATATATCCAGAGAGACCGAGGAGGGGAGCGGGGTGAGGCTGACAGGGTGGGGAGGTGGCCGAGGAATCATAATTTAAGAAATCTGCCTTCCCCCTTCCCCCCAAGATAAGAGTCCTTATTTCATGGATGATTCAAGTCGAACTTTCCCCAAGAAAGGGCTGTGACCCCTGACCCCCGTAACCTGTATTTAGCGCGTTCAAAAGCTCTCACTAGCCCCAGAGAGGTGACCTGAGCTGGGACCAAGGCAACAGGGCAGGCAAAGCTATAAACAAGCCGGCTCCTTGGGCTCAGGAATCCTGAGCGAAAAAACAGAAGGGCACTTGGAGGTGGGGACCAGCTGGACCACAAGCACGTGGCCGAGGAGGGGTGAGTAGGGGTGGGAGGGTGCTTAGGAGGTGGAACTAGTTAAAGGAGAGAAAGTGGGCAGCCGACTCCCCAAATAAGAGTGTATTTCTTTTCTCTGACCCTCAGTTTTCTCACCTGTAAAATGGAGCTAAACTTAATGTTCTCCGGGTTTTTGTGGGGATTTGGTGAAATAATGAGCCTGGAACACAGTAGGGGTTCAACAGTGCTAAGGGGGAAAGATGAAAAAAAAAACTATGCTAAAGCAGGGGGCACAGAATGGGCAGGGTGGCTGCGGGTTTAAATAGTTGACGATCTGATGTCAGTCGATTAATCTCTTCGTTGAGCACTAACTACATGCCGGGCGCTGGGCAAATCGGAGAACAGCGTGGACGCGTCCCTGCCCTCAGGGCCCCCTTGTTTGGTGAGGGAAACAGATAAGCAATAAAGAGGACACCCCATTCAGTGTGAGAGGTGCTTGGGGTGGGGGTGCCCAGTGTGA
>NW_011916104.1:0-3261 GCF_000151845.1 Pteropus vampyrus | reverse complement strand
TGGGTATGCCTGCGGTGCATTATGCTAAGTAAAATAAGACAGACACAGAAAGATAAATACTGTATGATCTCATACATGGCATCTAAAAAAGTCAAACTCATAGAACCAGAGAGTAGAAAGGTTGTTGCCAGGGGCTGGGGGAAATGGGGAGATGTTGGTCAAAGGACACAAACCTTTAGTTATACAATGAATAAGTTCTGGGGATCAGTTGTACAATGTGGTGTTTATAGTCAATGATATCATACTGTGAACTCAAAATGTGCTAACAGAGTAGATATTAAGTGTTCTTACCACACATACACAAGAAACTGTGAAATGATGGGTGTGTTAATTATCTTGATTACCACAGTCATTTCACAATGTATAGTAGATGAAATCATCACATTGCACACCTTAAAAATTACGTTGTACAACCTAAATACATACAATTTTTATTTTTCAATCATACCTCAATAAAGCTGGAAAAAATGTGTATTTTTTTTTATCTCAGCTATCTGCTGCTCTGAGATGACAATTTGGATATTTTGGTCTTTGCAATCAAAAATATTAGGAGATTTTTGATTTGTTTCAAATAGATTCTAATGATCTATCCTAATCCATTATAGTGAAAAGAGTAAAGGGAAATTTCTCTAATTTCCAAATGTTTTTGGAAGGATTCCCTATTGCCTCAGCCAGTCCTCTCTCCTCTAAATAGAAAGACAGAATGAGTACACACAAAATAACATTATTTAAATGGTAATCATTGTCATTATTCTGAAGTAACTATAGTTTAAATGGTTCAAGATAATTGGCTTCCATTTTGTTATAACTCATATAAGCCACATGGCTATGTTAACTTTGAAAAGGGAGAAAAGAAGATATCTGAGAAAAATTTGAGAAAGGAGGTATTTTAAAACAACATCTTTTTATAATGAAAACACAGCTATCTTTATATATTTTCTTATTCATTTTATACAGTAACGATCTTTGGTTGTCCCTGATAAAATAGCATTTAAATTATACAGCAGTGCTGGGCATGTGTCACAACTTGCTCATTTTGGGAGATAATTTATGTAGTGTATTTGTGTGTTTGTGTGTGTGTGTGTGTGTGTGTGAGAGAGAGAGAGAGAGAGAGAGAGAGAGAGAGAGAGAAGTGAATCATTCTATGAAAAATGTAATCTAAGAATATTCAGACTTAAACACTAGATAGTAAGTCAGTTTAATTGAGAAACAGGCTAGGACGGGATACTAAAAATAATAGTACTGTTATTACCATCTTCATTTTACAGTTGAAGAAACTGAAGCACAGAGGGGTTTATTCAGTTGTGCCTCTCAGGCTCTTACACCTTTGTTTGAAAAAAAAAAAAAGGTTTCCTATGAAGTCCCCTGTAGGGGAAAGCATTACATTGCCAGGCCCTCAGGCTATAACCAGTTCAGACAGATACTGAGAACATAATATGGCCTATTAACTTAAAATAGCCTTCCTGTAACCCATTTTTGTTCTAGACAGCAGTACAGTTACTCCATACACCAGGCGCTAGGTGTGTTCTAAGTATCTAAACATCTCTAACTGTCTTGTGGAATGAATGAGTATAAAAGTTTCCTCTTGGATATATACTTGACATTAGGCTAAGAGCAGAAAATGCAATTTACTTTAAAGAAATCCTGAATGCATGGGTAATGATGCTCAAGAGTAGGGGTTTGCAGACTATACTTAGGGGCCAAATCACTGCCTCTTTTTGTAAAAGTTGTATTATAACTCAGCCCCAACATTTGTTTAAGTATTGTCTATAGCTGCTTTAGTGCTACCAAGGCAGATTGAGATTAAGTCATTGAGCCAGGATTCAGATTTCCTAATTCAAGGTCAAAGCCCAAATTCTTGAAAGTGCAAATCTCCTCACAAACTTCAAGAATTAAAGAACCCATAGGAAATCTAAGTCTTGGGGTAGTTCAAAACCTTATAAATACCTTGGGGTAGTTCAAAACCTTATAAATACCTCCGGGTCAAAAATTTCTCTTTTTTCCCCAGTCTCTGATACTCAAATCCCAGAGTTACTATTTAGCTTCTGGTATCTCCATTAAAAGGTGTTCCTGGCTGGATCAAGAAATAAAGCTTTACATCAACAGCTTCCATAACAGCAGTAATAACAGTGACCATTTACTGAACAATTACAATGCACCAGGAATATGGCTTATGAGTACTTTATACTTATTAACTTCATTTTATCCTCTCCACACCCCGGTGAGATGGACAATGCCATTATTTCCACAGTAATCGTGGAATACAGTTATATAAAATGCTTAGAATGCACGCACGGTTATTATATAATATTTCTAGAATAAAATTACACCTCTGAATATGTGGTGAGTTTGCTTCATGAAAACATGAAGGTATTAATTAGCAATTCTCTCTCTCTTCATTTAGCTCTCGAAGACCATGTGGGATAAGAGGAGCCATCCTCTTAGCAGAACTTGTGTCAGAGATGTTTAGACAGTTTCCTTTATTTTTTTCCCCCGGAATGATTGTCTCAGAATTGCTTTATAATCTTTCATATCTCCATTAAGAAGAATTTCTGTCAAGTGCTTCAGAAGTATACACTGTGAAAGAGCATTTCTGATCCCCTGCTGGCAGGTTAAGTGCGGAAAACAGGGTCCTCAGCCAGCCACTGGACACTGCATAGTTTGGCCAGTCAGGGCGTGGGCAGAAATGAAGGCCGAAGTGCAAACAGATGCCAAGAACTGGTCTCTTTTTTACCTCTTTACTCTCTTTTCACTGGGTTTCTGTGTGTCCTTTGTAGTCCAACCTGCAAATTACTTTGAGAAGGAAAAATGGCCCTGGGCCAATCTAGGAATAAATTAGTTCCCTTGCTAGGGTAAGAAAAAAATACCAGCGATCCTTTAAATATAGAACTCATGGGTCAAATAATTTGAAATTCCTTTCCTCTCGCATTAAAATCTTCTGATTCTGTTATTTTAAAGCCATAGCATTGGATTACAGTTCACTTCTCTGTTACTTTGCCGACTGTGAACTTGGCACTTTCCGGAGGTTCTGTGGTTTGAACAGAAAAAAAAAAAAAAGTAAATTGACAAAAATAGATACATTTAATTTTTAAAAAATGGGGCCTTTAATTCGATAATATATTGTTGATGACAGTTTTTGACTCTTCATAGTTTAGTCATAATGAAACAGGATACTACATAAGCCAAAAGACCTCACAAAGTGTCCATAGTAAGTTATCAAGAGGGTGTGGAGGAAGTGGGTTACAACTCTTCTCTCTCATG
>NW_011916103.1:0-1509 GCF_000151845.1 Pteropus vampyrus | reverse complement strand
ATTTCTCAAAATTGAAAATTTCCATTTGGACCTTTTTTATACTTTCTCTAGTTAGATCCCTATTTGTTGAGTCTTATTAAATTTTCCTTCAATACTTTTAACAGATCCTTTAGTTTTTTGGACATATTTATAATAGCTGCATTGAAGTTTTTGGCTGCTAAATCCTATATCTATGTCTACTCAGTTTCATGGAGGTTTTTTTTTTTTTTTCCTCATGAAATATGGGTCACACTTTCCTGTTTTCTGCATATTCTGTAATGTTTTGTTAAACTGGACATTTTAGCTAATATAATAATTTCACATTCTGATTTTACTTTTTCTGTTTGTTGTTTTGTTTTCTGTAACTTACCTGGAATTAAACTGTGGAATTTATTTCTCCTGCAGTGTGTAGTTGTGTGTCTCTGCTCAGATTTTTAAAAATCTTTATTTAGCTTTAGCCTGGTTTCCTGGGAGTTACCCCAGTGTCTGCATAACTTAATGATTAACCGATGATTGGGGACTACATTGTGCTCAAATTCCTTAAGCTCATAAATTTTACTCCCTATGCCATTGATCTTTGTGGGGGTTGGGGAGTACACTCAAGGCCCAGCCAGTTCTCAAGTCTCCTTAGGCTTTTACTTTCAACTCTTTTGGGTATGTCTCACACATATGCATGGAATTCCATTTAGCCAAAGATGCATGAGAAGTGTATTGCATCTCTTTTTTTATGATTTCTCCACTAAGTTTATGGCTAGTTTACCTCTCGTTCCAGCAAGGACCACACCTAAGACTAGTAGAGCTATCAGTTTCTCGTATATTTTTTAATGGCAATACTGCCTGCTACAGATTTTTTTTTTTTTTTTCTGTGCCTAAAGTTGTGCCCACACTCTCTGGCAGCAAAGCCATTTTTATCTCGGACAGCCCCACACTGGCAGCATCGCCATTATTACTGACTGAGCTGAAGGTGAGGGGTGGGTTTTAGCCCCAGACAAGAAGACTGCATACTCTGTTATTTTTAGCTGAAGGACTAGCAGTTTTCTATAAATACTCCTCAATTTGTTGTTCGCCTTTGGTCAACTTTTTTAGAGTCCCCAGATAGTTGTTTTTGACAATTTTTGTCCTATTCTTTGGGGGTAGGGAGAATTATTGACCTTTTTATCTTTTATATTTTTAAGTCCTCTTTCTTTGTTCTTTTTAGTAGGAAATTTTCTTTTAGACCGTCATATTATTGCTAGGAACACTTGTTGCTATCTGCTTAGTTGCTGTTTATATATATATATATATATAAAAATATATATATTTTTTATATATTTTTATATATTTATATATTTTTATATATATATATATAAAAATATACATAATCTCTTAGATATTACATCTGTATGTTTTTTCTCTATGCCAAAGGTCTTGGTTCTTAATAACACCAACATAAATACTCTATCTCACAATATGCATATGTCTCAGATAATAATACCAACATGATCACAAATGTAATTGCTTAAAATAGGTTTTATTTGCACTGTCCTATTC
>NW_011916102.1:0-2151 GCF_000151845.1 Pteropus vampyrus | reverse complement strand
GTAGGATAAAAGTAAGGATGTACCTTGTGTAGACCACTGTCCATTTCCCCCACAAATTTCCAACGTAAGAATACCTGACAGCCAGATAACGAGGCATTCCCCACACCACTTCCCCAATCCACTCTTCCATCACCACTCCCCATTCCTCCCTCCTCACAAAGGTAGTTTCCTTTCTAAAAAAATTTTGTGAACTTTCTGGGGAAATGTAGAGCGCCCAGTCTGGGAGTCCATGTTCCAGAACAGAGCATGCAAATTCTAGCATTTACGAGATTTCACAGAGAAATAGCCATCTCCCCATTTACTAGTCAAGCAAAAAAGGATTTATCTGTAGAATGGGGATTTGATTATCTGGCATGTATGGGTATGGTAAGAATTAAATAAGAGAATGGATAACTTTACAATACGCGGTAGGCTATCCAAGGTTGGTTAAGAAAACTACGACAATAATAATAGTGTTAAATCTGTTAAATTAATTAAACAAGAAGGCCATGAGACAGAGGTGGCTCTATTGCCATAGTAGCCCGTGTAAGCAAATGAAAACCTAAGCCTGTAAATGCCTGTCGGTTAAGAAACCAAAACCTAAGGACAACCAATCACAAAGAGCCAACTAGACTTTTTCAAATAAGGCAAATGCATAAGCGACAGCCGATCTAATCATTTTCTTGCTTTGCTTCTGCCTCTCAGTCTATAAGTCTTTCCCCTACCTTCCGTTGGTGGAGCCGAGTGCTCCCAAACACTTCATTTGGCACTGCCCAATTTGAATCGATTTTTGTTCAAATACTCTTAAAATTTGAATCGATTTTTGTTCAAATACTCTTAAAATTTATAATATGCTCCACTTGATCTTTTAACAGATCTAGGGAGTATTGATAGAAGGTATCCAAACCTGTAGAGAATTTCGATGAGTTTACTTGAGTCCAAACTGATGACAATTGCTAGAAAATGAGAGCTCCAGTGTTCCAGAAAATAACAGTTGTGCAGTTTCTTTTATGCCTTTGAAATGAAGGAGGGAATTTCAGGAAGATGAGATGAAACTGGGAGAAAGAAAAGCAAGGATTGGATTACAAAAGTAATTTGTAATCCAAGATTACAAGATTATTTGCTTTCTGAAGTGATCCCACTCAAGGGGTATACTACGGGCCTGTCAAAGGCATGTTAACTAAATGCACAAAACAATGGACAGGGCTTGCTTAAAGCAAAGATAAACTTTTCACTAAAGAAGCTACATTCCTGGGGTGTGACTTCCCAGCATGACCTGTTCATTTGGAAATTCATGGTCAGATCACCCTGTGAGGTTACTTTTTGTAAGACCCTTTTTCTGTCCATGGAAGGAGAAAGCAAAATGGAGAGGAGGGCTGAAGATTGAAGGTGGCAGTGAGCGGAGGGTATAGAGATGATCAGGGAGCTATTTGCTCTAGGATTTTCTTCTCAAGGAAGCACCTCCCGCTCTGCCCCTTCTGCCCTGGTTCAGGTTTCATGTGGCCAAAAAGCACTCCATGGTCTCACTCTCCACTGGAACTCACAGTCAGAAGATTCCCTGCCCACATTCTTTCCATTTTTGTCTGCCATGACATCAAGGAAGTGTGACTGTGCAAATCTTTACTTCTTTAAAATGACTTTTTCTCTTCTCTCTCTCCTCAATTCAAACTGGCCTTGGCCTCACTGACTTCTTTTATTTCCTTATCCTTCTGTCTTCTGCAGGACCATTTCCCTAATCATTCAGCCCTTAGGTCAGCATCAGACAGTCTTAGGAACAGACCCTCAGGCCTGTTGAGTACAGAATACAGAGTTTTGGTCAAACTAAAGAAACCTCTTGCAGCTTCATCCCCATGAAGGCAGCTGACCCTAACCAGCATCCCCTTGAAACTAGACAGAATGATGCCGTAACTGATGTCAAGACTTGATAGATACAATGATCAACCCTACTCTATCCCTAACCAATCAGTAGAGCCCATGACCCCAACTCCCTCAGCTGCCATGACTAGTGAATTTTCCCCTACATAACCTATTCCCCAGAGGCCATCAGGGAACCAGGTCTTTGAGCGCTAGCTCACCTGTGTCTCCGGGCTTGGCTCCATTTCCTTAAATAAACATCCTGTCCCTGTCTCCTTTGGTTATTGACACATGCAGGCAAAACAAACCCTTTGATGA
>NW_011916101.1:0-2464 GCF_000151845.1 Pteropus vampyrus | reverse complement strand
CAAGAAATAGCATAGGATTCTGGAAACATTATGGCATCAGCAATCAAGACATTTCACCCAGTTTTCCCCGCTGCCCATGAAAGGCCGAGCGGAGCTGCACCCAGAGGTTTATTACTGGCCAAAATAGAACAACCCGCCGGCTGCTGGTCCCAGAGGGAGCCTCCTGCACCAGCCGGCCACTTCCTAGGGGTTTGCTTTATCATTTTATTCCTTCCTCTGCCCCGTCCACCGTCCCTCATTATCACATTAGGCAAGAATCCACGTAAGTAAACACGGTGACCTCTGGCTTTGATATGCGGCATGGCTGTGTGGTGGATGCCTGAGTCCTGAACTTTACCCTAAAAGGCTTAGGCAGAGGGCTGGCCTGGTGCTGACAGCTGGAGCAGCCGGAAAGGGTACACTTCTCAGGGCCGTCTGTGGAGTTTATTGTCCTACGACAGGAATCACTCCGAGAGTCGCCTCCTCGGTGCCCGTAACCGGAGGCATTGTGCGATGACGGGGACAGTGCTATGTCAGCCACTGACTCTCTGGCGATGCCCGGAGTAGTTCTCAAACCTCACGCCTCAGAGTCACCGGAGGGCTCGGTGAAAGACACGAGCCTCACCCCCAGTCTCCTGATTCTGGGAAGACCCACACTTCTGACAAGGGTGGCGGCTGCTGCTGGTTCCGGGATCACTTTGAAAACCACGGGCTCAGGCAGTGATGCCTAAGAATAAGGGACGTTCGGCAGGGGTTCTGTGACTGCAGGACTTCAGAGTGTAGGTGGGTGACCGACCGGCCTGCTGGCCTGGGACCCACAGGCTTTTCAGGTTGAACCTTAAAAAAGCTACATGGGATGTGGCCTTATTTGGAAACAAGGTCTTTATAGATGTCATCAAGTCGAGATGAGGTCATACCAGAGTCAGATGAGCTCTGACCCAGTGACCCGTGTCCTCATAAGAAGAGGAAATTTGGGCCCGGAGAGACAGGTACACACAAGGAGAAGGCCATGTGACGGAGGCAGACATGGGCGTGATGCCACTTCACGCCAAGGACCGCCACGGACCGACCCACCCCAGAAGCCGGGAGAGGCGCGGAACCAAGCCTGCCAGCAGCCGGGTTCCAGACCCCGACCCCCACAGCTGTGAGACAATAAAGGCCTGTTGTTTTAGACCCCCACATTGGGGCGCTCTGTCACGGCGGTGACAGGAAACTCACACAGCGGGGTCGTGCAGTGTGGGGGTTTCACTCTCGAAGCCATTCGTGAGGACGAGAGAGAGGGCAGGTCTTCAGTGCCCGGAGCCCGGGGAGACTTGTCCTTCCAGGCACACGAGGGGCCGGCCCACAACTTCTCCCGTAAACACGTGCTATTCTTTGCTCGGTTTTCATACACAGCGAGTGACGTTTTCCAGTGACGGGAGCTTTCTGTCCTTGTAGTCCCATTTCGCTTTGAACCTGAAACCGCTCTGGAAAATAAAGTCCATGTTTAGAAATAAAATGTAAGAAGCTTAATTTTCCAGTTGAAAATAAGGGAAGAGGCGTCCTTCTCCCAGAATTTCTCCCTCGGTCCTTTTCACATCACTGTATGTAAATCTTTTTCATGGCTCGATAAGCCTGTTGCCAGTCCAGCAACGGGGGACCGTTTCCTCTGGGAGCTGGGAGCCATCTCTTCTAACCAGCAAGGACGATTAACGGCCCTCTTCCCACCGTCCTGGGAGGAGAGGGACTTCGCTTTAGCTGTGCCCTTTACTCCGAGCTGCGCAGCCCGTCTCCCAGCAAGAAAGGCAGCTCTGTAATCTCGAGAACATGGATGTGACGTGTCACGTCCGCCTCGGTAGGCGGCTGCCATTCCGTCATCTTTGCCACCTCCTTGCAGTCTGCCCGTGATGCACGCCGCCATCCGGTTCAAAGCTTCTTCAGTGAGTGACACAACGGTTTGCTTTCTCTTCTACCTTTAAGGACCGGCTTCCTGGGCTGGGAGATTTTCTTTCTAATTATATTTCCCCGAAAGCCCTGTGTCCAAAGGCACACGTGGGGATGTGTGGTTCAGCTGGTGTGGACGCCCGCGGGCCCAAGCCTCCTGGGAGGTCCGTGGGTGCAAGGGTGACATACAGGTACCAGGATACTGGGACAGCCTCCCAGAACAGGGGCAAGGCCACTTCTGTGCCCAAAGAATTGCACGACCTCCTTTTCCTGGCCCTGAAGTGTTCTGTCTGTGAAAGGGTGATAAGAATATTCTTTGCCGAGAGCAGCTCAGACTCAGACTGCTCCCCGCCACAGTCCGCCTTCCTCCCCACCCGCCAGGACCCCCTGGGGTCGCCCTGGTGCACAGGCACCCTCCCTCCTCATCTCAGAGCTGGCCTCGGCCGCAGCAGCCACCAGAACCACTGTTCTATATGTACACATCTCATCTTGTGGCTCCATGTTGACTGTTCACTCCACAAACCAGTCTTTGAGCTTCTGTTATGTGCCGAGAACTTCTGTG
>NW_011916100.1:0-1367 GCF_000151845.1 Pteropus vampyrus | reverse complement strand
CCGGAAGCCTTTCCCAGCCCCGTCAAAGCTCCATTTCTCGCCCGCGTCAATGAGCGAAAGCTTCACGCCTCACGAGATCCACTCACCTCGTCCTCCTGCGTCCCGGGGGACCCCTGGTCGACAGTAAGTGTCCGTAGGGAGGGCAGCAGGTGCCGCTTCACTGGGATGCCTTCGGAAGGGGC
The DNA here is from genome assembly GCF_000151845.1 of Pteropus vampyrus. Taxonomy (NCBI): domain Eukaryota; kingdom Metazoa; phylum Chordata; class Mammalia; order Chiroptera; family Pteropodidae; genus Pteropus; species Pteropus vampyrus. The sequence continues at coordinate 1,185 of NW_011916100.1, read as the reverse complement.
ACAGGAATGAGTTCGCTGAAGGGGGAGGCACTGAGCACGTCTTCCCAGGGCTGAGCTGGGGTGAGCTTCCGTCCGGGTTAACGTCCACGTGTTTTTAAAAGGGCTGTAAAAGCAGCATCATGCCCAGGGGCCCAAGGGTAGGAGCCACCCCGTTGTCCATGGACAGGTGAACGGAGGAGCAAAATGTGGTCTGTAGACGTATGTACGCTGCATAGACGCGCGCACTGGAACTCATTCGGCCTTACCAGGAGGGGCATGCTGACACATGCGACACGGATGAACCTTGAGGGCGTCCTGCTAGGCGAAGTGAGCCACTCATGACATGGCTGTACATGATTCCGCGGGGGTGGTCAGGGTAGTGACAGAGACAGAGTCCGCCCGCCCGGCCGGAGGGCCGGAAAGCCTTCTCTTGGCTGCTAGAGTCCTTGCAGAGACATGGCAAGCAAAGCTGGCTAGGGATCCAGATTAGACCAGGAGTGTGAGGGCGCGTAAAGGTCGGGGGACACCGGTCAGAGCCTGACCCTGAACCGGGATGGAACCAAAGCCCTCCCAGCCCAGATGTGCGTGAGCGCACACGTGTGAGGGCCGGGGGTGGGCGATGTCTGCGGTCACATAGGATGCTCTGAAGGTCTGCGTGACACCGTGGGCGAGTGGGTGCGTCGATCGACCTCAGGCGCATCTGGGCACAGGCTGAAGATTACAATGGGCCTGGCCAGGGCGCGCCGCGGAGCTCGCACGTTGGGGTGGATAGGGCGACGCAGCCTGCTCTGATCCCTAACTCATTATTAAGCTCCTCGCTCTTTGCAGACGCTCCCTGCGCCTCCCCCGCTCGGGGCTGCAGCGGCGCATGTGCCGGGCCGAGCCGAGCGCCGAGCGGGGAGCCGGTGGCCGCGTTGCGGGCTGGGGTCTCGGGGGAGCAGGTGAGCGTTTCGCGCCGCGCGGCCCCCAGGCCCTATGAGGAGACACCGCCCCGGGCGCGTCGCGCCGGCGCCCCCGTCTTCACCGCCGGGCAGTGCCCCGTCTCGTCTCCGTTGGCATCACCCCTCCTTTCCCTTGCCTGACTTACCCCTCTACATCTCCTCTCCTTCCCGCCTGGCCTGGGAATCCCTTCACCGCGCCTGGTATCCCTCTCCCGCCCTGCCTGGCAATCTCCCCCCCCTCAGGCTGGGATCTCCCCCTCCTCCT
>NW_011916099.1:0-2605 GCF_000151845.1 Pteropus vampyrus | reverse complement strand
TCATGAGAGGTGGCGCTAGGCTGCAGACTCCCCTCCCGTCATCTCTGGGGGCTGGGCCTGACCCCATCAGCTAGACAGAGATCCCTGGGGGCGTGGGACTTAGACCAGGCAGGTAGACTGGGGAAGAGCTGCCTCTGGCCCCCTCGGCTTGCCCTGGGGTTTAGTGACCAGAGGAGGAAGTGGGGGCTGGGTTTAGGGATGGGCAGCACACTGAAATCAGGGGTCCTCAGCCTGAGAGCTCCAGGGTCTCACTTCATTCTGTCTCTCTGTACGCCACCCCCCCCCCGCCACACACACACACACACACACACACGCACACACACGCGCACACACACACACACACACACACACACACACCCACACCAGGGTTGTCCCATCCCGCTAAGGAAAGCTGCTTCGCCGGGGGTGGGGGGAAGGGGGGCAGCACAAAGCGGTCTCTCCCTTCGGTCTGCTTTCCTTTGTTCCTCCTCCCTGCCTTCCTCCCGCTCCCCTTCCCAGCTTCCCTCCTCTCCGGCTTGCTCCCTTCTTCCATTCTCTCCCCCGGCCCCCCTCCCTCCGCCCCCGCCCCCCGAGTAGGGTCCCCGTACTGGGACGTCCGCAGAAGGCGGGGAGGGTGGGACTCGGGGCTCGGGGCCCCGGCCCCGGCCCCGGCGACCATCTTCCCGCAGGGAAGGAGTTAAGTCTCCTCGCCGCATCCCTCCTCCCTCCTCTGCCTCCCCCCGCCGCTCCGAGTCCTGCAGCTAGGCCCTGGGCTGACCTTCACCGGGAGGGAGGCCTCAGTGCGCATGCCCGGCCCGGCTCCGGCCCGGCTCCCACCGCTGCCCGGGCCCGGGCGGGCGAGGGCCGGGGAGGGCGGCGCGGGCCGGGACGTGCCCCCGGCGCTCGGCGCGGTTGGGGGGGCGCCGAGCCCGTCCCGCCGGCCGCGGCGCATCTCTCCCTGCGCGGGGAGCGGCGCTTTGCCATTTGGTGCCGGTGGTGCTTCGGCGAGGGAAGGAGAGATGGGGGGACGGCAGGGGGGACTCCGGCTCCGGGCTGCCGGGCGGCCGCCCGCCACCCGGACACGCGCACGGCCTGCCCCGAGCGCGGCCTGTCGGCCGGGGCCGAGGGGGCTGGGAGGGAGGCCCCCTGCCCGCTGCGATCGGGGCTTTCTCTGGGCCGCCTTCCTACCTGGCAGGAACCGGCGGCGGGCACCGCTGAGCGCCCTTTGGGGGCCGAGCCGCTGGCGATCCCGGCCTTTGTGAGGTGGGAGTCCCAGCCGCGCTCCCACCCTGGTGCCTCTGTTTTCCGGCCCGAAGGCTCCCCCCGTGTCCGCACCCCTAAGGTCGCCCCTGGAAGGTGGGCTTGCAAACGTGTCTGCGGGCGGGCGCCTTGTGAATCTGGCCTTGAGGGTGGGTGATGGAGTTGGTTAAGGTGCGCGGCGAGTGCAGACCCATGTGGCTCCTGTCCCTCTGCTGTTCGCATTAGCGTGGGGGCAGGGAGGCGGGGCACGTCTGCATCATATGCAGCATAAGGGTGTCTCCCAGAGGGTGGCTGCAGGCGGAGGCCCTGGTCCCTGGGGGTGGCCCAGGAGGGGCTTATCTGCAGGCTGAGTGATATTCACCAGTTCCTCGTTCCTCCACAGCCCTTGGTCTAACCCCTTCGCGCGACCTCTACTGCCAAGACAAGCCCCCTCACAAATGCTGGGTGGTCCCACCCTCAAACTTCCCAGTCGCCCGGGCTGGGGTGCCCATCCACCTCCTCTGCCATCTTCTTTTCCCAAAAGGCCTCTTCAAGAGTTGAGAGCTCTGTACTTTACCCGAAGTCTAGAGGGGCCTGCCCCCACCCCAGTCCCAGTCCTGCAGACTCTCCAAGGCCTGTAGTTTCACACGCCCATGCTAGAAGTGCCCACAGGGGGTGGGGGTGCCCATGGTGACTCACGCCTCCAGGTGAGTGGCAAAGCATGAGCTCCATCCGCTGGCCCACTGAGCTGTGGGTGGTTGCAAGTGTTAGCAGGCATTTTAGTCATGTGTCACATGAGCCCCTGTGCCCGGGCACAGTGGGAGAGGGCCTTAAAGGCCAGTCCCTGACTTCAGGGGGCCACAGCCTGTTTGGGAAACCAAACCTAACACATGTGAAGCACAGGGCACATCAGGCATTAGTCGGCCCAGTGCCAATTCATGGCGCTGGGTAGATGGTGATGGGCTTACCCAGAAGAGAAATATCCATGCACACAAGTGGGACCAGGGAAGACTTCCTGGAGGAGGTGAGGCCTAAGCTAGGCTTTAAGGACGAATATGATCTGGATAGGCAGACAGACAGTAGAGGGCATTCCAGGCAAAAGTATATCAGAGCAGAGGCTTGGCAATGGGAATGCGGGAGGGGTCTTGTAGATTAGTGGACAGACTGCAGCGATGTCTTCCCCAGGTGGCCAGCAGCCACCGCCACCTCCGCGGCCTATGCCAACCACCCACCCATCCTTACGACCACCTCAGGGCCCAGTCTCTATGCCTGTGGGTTCGGGGAGCAGGGGGAAGCCCATGTAGAGATGTCTCTAGGAAGGGGATCTCTAGGTCTCCTGCTAAGGCGAGGTAGAGGAAGGGCATCCTGGACCACATGTCCTCTCTGG
>NW_011916098.1:0-2010 GCF_000151845.1 Pteropus vampyrus | reverse complement strand
AGGAGTGATTTTTTAAAAGGTTTTTCAGTACTGGGAGTGATGGGAATTTATATATGTAGCATGATGAAGGAAAGGTCATCTGAGGAAATTCTCGGAAGCAAAAGAAAAAATAATACTTGGAGTAAAGACAAGGAATTTCTTTGCTAAGAGAATGATGGGAAGGAGACCTTACAGAGGAAGAACTTTGAGAGGTGCCGGAGTGAAGGTAATCATTCGTACTGGGGAAGGGCGCACATCAAGAGTTTATAGTGGGGCTTCTGGTGCAGACCAGTAAAGAGAGATTTCAGAAGAAACATTCCAAGGGAATAAGGAATGGAAGATCTTATCTGCGACTGCTCCTTATCGCTCTCGATACAAACTCCCCAACTGTTCCTCACCATGCCATTCACGTCCACCTTCCCAGGCCTGATTTCCCGCCCCCCCCCCAAAGTAGTTAAAAGAAATGGAAATGCCCAAAATGTTGGGCATAAGATCAGTCTGGAGAGCGATGGCTCGTGGCCTATGCTGAAAATGGTGGGAAAATGAATACTCCATTTTGAAAATCGTATTAGAATATTTGGCGTGAAATCAGAGAGGTCTTTGCTCAGATAATGGGATCGAAACCTCGGCGTTAGAAGAAAGCATGCTATCTTTAAAATGACAGGAGGCACTGCTGTCCTATATGAATGGGTGACATCGGTCTGAGATTGTTTACACTTGCTTAGTGTCTTACAGCTACCAGCCCCTTTAAATGAAATTATAGTGAAGACAGGCCAATTTGGAGAATGACGAGTGAAGTTCTTTTTCTTGGGAATTATAAGGACTATTTTTTAAAAAGTTAAGACAGATGCCACCCTACTAGAACTGATGAAGAAGGAAACAGAACTTTATTATGATTCGATTGCAGGGCTAGAAGCTGTGTGAGTAGGCACGAAGAACTACTATGTACAGAAATAACGGGGTAGAGAAGCTATCGAGAGTGGTAGATTGAGAATCATTCTAGGTTTGGAGTGGAGGGGCAGTAAGTATAATTGGGGAAGGTATCTCAGCAGGAGCGATAAAAGACTTTTGAATTAGAGAAGATTTAAAAGTATGAACCAACAGAAGAGTCCAGAGTAGTGCTGTCCAGCAAGCCATTTATGTAATTAAAATTTTTTAATAGCCACATTGAAAAGTAAAAAGAAACAGGTGAAATTAAATATTTTCTTTAACCTGACATGTCCAAAATATCCTTTCAGCAGTAATCGATATAAAAATGTTTCATGAAATGTTTCATATCCTCTTGTCATACCAAGGCTTTGAAATTCAGTGTGCATTTTACACCTCAAGGCACCACTCGGTTCAGACTAGCCATCTTCGAGGTGTTCAGCAGCATAATGTGGCCAGCGGTGACCACGTGCAACATGACGGATCTTGAGGGTTGTAAGAACAGAGTCATGCGAAAGTGCTGGGGAAGGGAGCTTTGAATCGGGTGGACAGTGAAATCCTCAGTGTTAGGAATAATGGAGAGAGGAGAGCAGTGAGCTCTGAATGTCAGGGAAAAGGAGAATTCTGTCTCCGGTGGGATGTGCAGAGACGATCGCGTGTGTGAAGGTGTGCGTGAGCTCTGAGAGCGATCGAAGCTCACTCGAAGATGTGGTGCAAATACACATCACACAGACGGAGGGAGAAGAGGGTGCTGTGTGCTGGGGAATGATGAAAAGCGCTGTCTGTCTGGAGAAATGCAGGAGAAAACTTTGAATGGGGAGGTGTCTTGAGCAGTGACTCATTCAGGGAGGAAAGGGTTGGTCGCCTGAAAGCAAATGTTTAAGAAGCGAGGGATGATAGACAGCTCCGTATATAGTTGTTGAGTGATAAAAATGTAGTGAAGGGTTGGTATGGAAGACAATGCCAGGTGAGTATGGCGCAGAAATGAAAGCGTTTGTAGTTGAGACGGTACAAAGAAGAGAATACAATGGGACGGACCGGAGAGAAGGCGACGTAGTGAACATCCTGTTAAAAACCGGAAGAAGATTTGCCAATTCGGAATGA
>NW_011916097.1:0-1616 GCF_000151845.1 Pteropus vampyrus | reverse complement strand
GCAGCATGGGGCAGTGTAAAGAGCCCTGGTCCACCACCACAGAGCTGGCTTCTATGCCAGTCTAAACTGAACTTCTCCGTGATCTCTGGCAAATCACTACACTGCCCTGCGTCTCACTTCCTCCTCTTTAGTATGGGGACAAGCAATGCTCATGGCCCAGGGTGGTTATAAAGAAAAGGAGGGAATGGAGGTAAAAACATTCAGAGAAAAACAAAAACAAACACCCAGTAAGCTTTCAGTGATCACTGAGACAGCTCCGCTTTCAAGGAAGGCACAGAGGACCCACCTCAGATGAAGGGGTGGGATGGCAAGGGGCCTCTCAGTTCCTGGGGAGCACAGCATGACTGCCCTCCAGGGCTCAGCCTACTCTGTGGCCCAGTGTGGCTGCCACCTGACTTGGGTTCCATGAGAACACAACATGAAAATCATGACAGCAGAGGGGCTGGGCCCTCCACTGGAGCAGAGGTCACTCACTGCCTGGCTTATTCTCAAGCCTTGGCCCAGCCCCACCGCCAAGCCCCAGTGAGAGGAGGACCCACCTGTCAGGTGGCAGCCTATAACAGAGGCAGTTTCTCTTGGAGGCTGGGCAGCCGGCACTCTTGGGGAACTGAGGCAGAGGGACTGAGCCTAGGCCACAAGGAGGGCTGAGCCAGCAGAGGTGGTACCATGTACAGGCTAGGATACCCTGAGTGACATGGCTGGGAAGGGAGACATTTGGAAGAACAAGCAGTAATGTCACCTCAGGGACCTGTTCAAAGTTTCAACCCTAACTCAGTCACCAGTCAGGAGAGGCAGGGAGCCCCATGCTGAGACAGCTCGGTCTTGAGAACTCGGTGGCTTGGTTTCCTGACTCTGTCATTTACTAGTCGTGTCTCGTAGGCACATGCTCATCCTGAGTCTCAGTTTCTTCATCCGAAAAATGGGCTCATAATCATTTTTGTCACAAAGGGCTGTTCTGAGGATTTGATGAGATTATGTATTTGGAACGAAGAGCTGCCAGAGAAAGGTCAAGGTTCCGTGTCTGTATCCCCAGACCCCAGGCCCAGATAGAACCTGCTGGCACCAGAGTACAATTGCCAGGAAAGCAGCCAGAATCAGGAGACTGAACAACAGTCTGAGGCAGCCCCTCTGAAGCAGAGCTTGGCACCCTGTCCCTGTCATTGGTTCTAGGCTCAGTCTTGGCTGACAGGAGTCTCTAGAGGTGCTGAGGGAGGCTGAGGGGAAAGGAGGCTGAGAGGAGGCCAAAGCCCTCTGGAGCCCCTTCGTCCCCCCCAAGCCTGCTTCTCCCCTATAAAATTTGCAAAACTTCCTTCCAGGATACTGAGTGCAGGTCACAAGAACTGTGGCTGTGGCTAAGCTATGCAGATGCAGGTTCCCTGAAACCTGAGCCGCAGGTCCCCCAGACTGACTGACAGGGTGGGGAGGCCAGAGCTTCCCCCTAAGCAGGTGCCTGAGGCATCCATCTCCAAGGGATGCCCTGAAAATCTCCCTCACATGTCTCCTGAAAACAGCCCAGTTGGCTGAGCATCATGAAGAACGGGGACACACGGCACACAGAATGACGGGCCTCTCTCTCTGCCTCCTCTTCCTACCCACTGGGGATGGTTTGTCACCTC
>NW_011916096.1:0-1932 GCF_000151845.1 Pteropus vampyrus | reverse complement strand
CAGGACAGTGACGGCGGCCCGAGTCCCGGCCTGCACCTGCCCCCAACTCATCGCCAGAGCAAACTTGATTAAGTTACTTCACTTCTCCTGGTCTGAGATTCCTTGTCTGTAAAATGGAGTTAACTGTAGCCAAAGCCTTCTTGGCTTGCAGTAGACTGCACCCAGAGCAGGGTCTGGCCATGGTAAATGTGCTGTACCTTTTTGCCAACTCCGCTACTGCAATTATTAACATCCAGAGCACGGGCTTGACATCAGAGCTTGGTCCAAGTCTTAGTTCAGTTGCTCAATAGCTGCCTGAACCTCGGTGAGTCACTTAACCTCATCCGGCCTCTCTCCTTGGGCACAATTGTGGTTCTTCCTTCTTGGGGTTGCTAAGAAGATTGAGGTGGGACCAATGCATTTAAAATCCGGTTGTGCTCTGGCAGTTAAGGATGCAAGAGTGTTTATCATAAAAGAGTGTTGAATTTTGTCATATACATTTTTGTGTCAATTGATACGATCGTGGTTTTTCTTCTTTATTCTGCTAATGTGGTATAGATTGCATTGATCAATTTTTATATGTTGGACCATCCTTGCATTCCAGAAATAAATCCCACTTGGTCGTGGTATATAATCTTTTTAATGTGCTGCTGAATTGTTTGCTAGTGTTTTGTCGAGGGCTTTTACTTCCATGTTCGTCACGGATATGGGTCTGTAGTTTTCTCGTGGTGTCTTTGTCTGCTTTGTATTAGGGTAATCTGGCCTCATGGAATGAATTAGGGAGTGCTCCTTCCTCTTCAACTTCTTGGAAGTTTGGAAAGGATTGGCATTAGTCCTTTAAATGTTGGCAAAGTCCGTGAAGCCATCACGTCCAGGGCTTTACTTTGCAGAAAGATTTTTGATTACTAATTCAATCTCCGCACTTACAGATTTTCTGTTTCTTCAACTTGGTCTTGGTAGGTTTGTGTGTCAAAGGGTTTGTGCATTTCATCTCGGTTATCCTGTTGCTGTAGTACAGTCGCTCATAGTACTCATAATCCTTTTCTCTGTAAAGTCACTAAGAGTGTCCCCATTTTCATTTCTCTGTTGCTTCTCTGTTCTCCATCTCTGCTCTAATCTTATTCCTTTCCTTCTGCTAACGGTGGGTTTAGTTTGTTCTTTTTCTAGTTCCTGAAGTTGCAAAGTTAGGCTGTTGGTTTCAGGTCTTTCTACTTTAAGCGTTTGTAGATTTCCCCCTCGACACTGCTTTGACTGCCTCGCGTAAGTTTGGTGCACTGTATTTTTCCGTTCGTTAGTCTTGAAGTATTTTCTATTATCCCTTGTGATCTCTTTGATCCACTGGCTGAGTGTACTATTTAACTTTTACAACAATTTGTGAATTTTCCAGTTTTCCTTCTGTTATTGATTTCTAACTTCATCCCCTTAAGGGCAGAAAAAGTACTCTGTATTTCTGTCTTCCTAAATTTATTAAGACTTAATGTGTGGTCTGTCCTGGAGAATGTTCCATGTGCGCCTAGCTGGAGCATTCCGTATGTGTCTGTTAGACCTATGGGTTTATTGTGTTGTTTACAGCCTCTGAACAGAAGTCTGCTTGTCCTGTCCATTATGGTGAGTGGGGTATGGAGGTTGCCAACTGTAATTGTAGGACTGTATTTCTCCCTTCATTTCTGTTAGTTTTGCTTCATAGATTTTGATGCTCTATTATTAGGTGGGTAAATGTTTATAACTGTTATTTCTCCTTGCTGTATTGAGCCTTTTATTAATATATAATATCCTCTGTCTCTTGTAACCTTTTATGATGTAAAATCACGACAGGGGTGCAAAGGAGACTTCCTGTCGGCAGTGCTTTGAGATTCATTCCTTTGTCTATTTATAAAGTGTTTGCTGAGCCTCCTCTGACCCGCTCCCCAGGCACCACGCTAGGCTTTAGGAAAACAAAACCAGCAGGCTTGA
>NW_011916095.1:0-861 GCF_000151845.1 Pteropus vampyrus | reverse complement strand
TTCCCCAGCGCGTAGAGGACTCTCTGTTTGGGGGGTTGGAGTAAGAAGATCCTAGGAGCTTTTAGTGTAACTGAGAACTATTGTTTCCATTGCCTATTCTTATGAATATTCTGCTATGCATCATTAACTTTAATCAAACATGATTTTCACCTGTTTGTGAAACAGTCCCTTCATTTCATTTCCTTGCCATCGCTCAGGGCAGTGATTCCACTCTGTGGGAGTGTTTAAATCAGTAAGTGTCTCATAGATTTGACCTCAGAATTAATCTGTCATCAAAACAGGAACACCTTTTAGAACATCACTGAAAGGAGGATTATCCAGCTGACGCTTAATGTTTTTCTAGTTACTGGGGATTTATTATCTAGATGGGATCTCATTTCATTGTTGGATGACTTGAGTCTTTAGAAAAGTTTATTATTAAATATTCCATCATTTTTTGAGTGCTTCATTTATACATATCCTCACACATAAAAAAACACTGAATTGTACACTTTAAAATGGTGAATTTTATGTTATGTGAATTATATCTCCATTTTTTAAATTAAGTAAAGATTATCTAAAACCAAAAATCAACATTATGTTTCAATGAAAAGCATTGTAGTTATTCACCATAAAATTAGCAACAAAAGAAAAATGTCTTAAAAATAATTGTCAATATATAGTATGGTATTATTAAATATTCTATCATACATATAACACAAATATTTGAAAAGAAGAATTAAAACTACTGGTTTTAGACAAAATTGTATACCTAGAACCCCTAAAGGAACCAAGTAGAATTAGATATAAAGGATTTCCATTAAGTACAAATGGAAGAAAGAGGGCTGGAGATGGACGCCTGAGAAAAAGGAACAGTTAAGG
>NW_011916094.1:0-1514 GCF_000151845.1 Pteropus vampyrus | reverse complement strand
ATCATCCGCTGTCGCATCTGACTTCACTTACACAGCGTAGTTAAAAAATAACACTCATATAAGGATTTCGAAACGGCGGCAGCAGCAAAGCTCTAGACTGTTAATTGTGGGGACCCTGCCCGTGCACATCTCGCGACTTGACTCCTTCCAGTGTGACGCTGTCCTTGCCTCTCTGACCCGAAGCTACTTATTATGTGTTTCTAGATCTTCCTTGACCATGCTTCGCAGCATCATGTTGACTATATTTTATCCTGCTTCTTGGGGTGGCCAGTCAAGAGTTCCAGGCCAATTCAATGGGCTACCACCTAATACGGCGAGTGCACTCACCGGCCAGTCGGTCAAGTGCAACCAAGACTTTATATCTAAATGTAAACCCACACGAGACATTCCATCCGCTTTTCGGATTTATTGACTTTTTTTCTTTTCCTTCCCAGCCGCTAATGCAACTCTTCTCTCGTCTTTCTACTAAGGCAATTCTGACAAATACCCACATGACTAATGAGAGTCTCGGTTTCTTTCTCTCTGAGCTTCTCATCCTGAGGAAGATGCTAGTGGGCGGCGGGGGGAAACGGGAGAGAACAGAAGAAGCAGAGCCTGAGTTTGCGTCATCAACAGTTGTCAAATTATAGGTAAACTGGTGAGGGACCGGTGCCCGGAGTGCCCCTCTATCCAGAGAGGGGTATGTCACATCAATGATAAGTCTCTCGGTTAATGCTTTTCTTCCAAACTCCTTCGGGGGTGGGAAAAAAAAGAAAAAAGAAAAAACGTGTTTTAAATTTTGTTAATGTTTCTTTTTTTCTTTTTTAATACTGGGGGAAATGTACTCATTTAAATAAGTGCTTGTTGTCACCCCTTGGGAAAGTTCTTCAAACTCCTGTCAAAATACTCATTATTCAAGAGTACATTTTTCTTTATGTTATCCCTGTATCGTATTCAAACTTTGATCTACCATTTTATTACATTGTGCTTTTATAACTTTCAGGATGCCTTGTAAATGATCCAAATAGATTTGCAGAAAGCAAATCAGTCGTTCCTGTCAGTGTGACATCAGGCTGTCCCACAAGGAAAACGCTCGCTAGCGGTTTTTGCTTTGATGATGTCACCAGCAATTTGCCTCATCTAACATGTTGTAAATTTGCTTTGAAAATTCTGCACACGATAAAGAGTTATTGGCAAGGGCTTTGAACTGCCACATCTCAAGCTGGCTTACGATTTTACCTCTTCCAACACTGACCATTTCCTGCCCGCCTGCAGCCTGAGAGAATGCCTGTGGCATTTGAGCATCCTGGATACCTGCAAATATTATCTCTTCAGTTCCTCGGTTTCAAATTCTGGTAGCCACTCTTTGGGGCCCAGTCATCTACAAAACGACAAAGTTTTAAGCAACGGGAGGGTAGTGAGAGAAACACTCCATTTTGAGTCAGAAGATCCATATCAGACTCAGAGCTAAACAGATTACGGTCTGTTTTCGTCTTTCTACTATGACTGGCGATCACACGAGAGCATGTAGATAA
>NW_011916093.1:0-2265 GCF_000151845.1 Pteropus vampyrus | reverse complement strand
CATTAGGTCAAGGCAATTTGGTAATTCATTCCACTTTATCTACCAGGATTGATTTTTACTCAGTTATCCAAAAAACGAATAACAATAAGGCCTGAAGGAAGAGTGTTAATGAAGCTACACGGCCTCTCTCCAGTCTGACTGTGTTTCTCAGATCGGGGTGATGTCTCTCTTGGGGTTTGCTGGCCAATAATAGCAGGGTTGCCACAAAGCCAAGCACAACCATGGTACTTCTGCTGAGAGGGCCAATCCTGGAAGTTTTGGAGAAAACATGATTTTCTCCACCCGCCCAAAAAAAAAAAAAATACAGACAGATATAAAGTAAAACCCAGCATTGCCTGAATTCAAATGAAACATGGAACTTACAGTTTTGTTTTTAAATGATAGCTTACATTCATTGAGCCGTATACACAGGAACTGTGCTAAGTGCTCAACATATATTGACTTATTTAGCCCTCACAGCAACCCTATGAGGAATATTTAAAAAAAAAAAAAAAAAAAAAAAAAAAAACCAAAACCATTTAAGCAGACAAGACCTAAAACCCAGGAAGGCAAACGGAACTGCCCAAGCCACATAGCTGCTAAACGTAGCGGGATCCGAACACAAGACCGTCCACTTCCAGGGCCCATAAATCTGACCACTGTGTTATCCTGCCTCGAGGTCTGATATTTACTTGGAGGGCAGTGTTAGCCCCGTCACTGTAAAGCAAAGGGATATTCATTCACCTTCTCCTATTGGCTTTGAGTACTGGGTGGAAAATTTTCAGAAGCCTTGGATTCTTGCTTCCTCTGTGGCTGGTGGTGGTTATATAACATGCACATCAGTTTAAAAAAAAAAAAAAGCTGAATTGCAAATAGTCTACTAACCTGGAAGGAATGTCTGAACGACTCCCACACCACACTGATGCTAATTCAGTTGAGAGAGTTTTGTGGCTTTGCTGTGATTTTATTGAAATAAAGGGTTTGGCTGTCGTTGTTAGTAACTTGAGTATGTCTTTTGATGCATGTAAAAATCTCTCAGCTAAATGACATTTACATGTTATTCTTAACTGCCTGTGGAAGCAGATAATCCTTTCTCCAGAAGGATGTAGACAGCCTCCAGAATTTGTGAAGGAGAAGCATCCGGGAAGGAACATGGTATCAGGCACGCCTGGAGGGGAGATTCTGGGTTGATGATTCACATACTTTTATAGCTTTGGTTTTAAAAAGCAATTGAAATGTACATGGGCTTTGTGAGTGTGCGTGTTCACAGGGATGCTCTGGAGTCTGTCTTTCCCCACACGCGTACGGTCTCAGAATTCGACTGGGGAGATGGCTGGTCTGATTGACTTTGGTGTCAGGGGCGCCCATGTGATCAAGGAGGGTAGAACCGCCTGTTCCAATATGCTAGTACCAGACTGTGCCAAGATGAACAGACGAGGAAAAAATATTGTGTCATAAACCCAGACCTTGAATCCTCACCAAAGGGCTCACCGAACGACACAGGGCTACGTCTGAGGGCCGCGGTGTTCTGTACAGGATGTGAGAGCTCGCCATGGAAGGACTCCAAAACGTGTGACTAGTCAAAAGTCAGAGGAAAAGTACCATACAGGCTGTGACTCACTTCGTATGGGGGGTCTGTGTGCAAAGGCAGTGGGAGGGATTCAGAAGTTAAGAGAGGTGACTGACACAGGTGTCCAGGGACAGCAAGGAGCGACCTCTGCACGGAGCGGTCCAGCTCATCAGAGAACCTCAGCGGGTCTCAGGGCTTTGGTCCTGCCAGCGTGTTCGCCTAGGAGCCACTGCCGCCCGCCTCCCTTTCCCAGCACCTGGACATCCGGTTAGTAACTATCAGACCCGCCTTCTTCGCACTCCTCAGGCCCACCCTGTCCCCACCGCCCCGTTACGCTCCTCATCCTTCCTCTCCTGGAGAACTGGAATCGTCTCTCAGATGAATTCCTGGCTCCCTGCTCCGAGTCTTGCCCTCCAGGCCACCTCGCACGCAGCTTCCACAGCCATCATTCTCCCGAAAGTTTTGGGTATGTCCTCTCCCCGCAAATAAAACATCCAGTGGCTTTGCGTTACAGCAGAGTATTTATCCAAAGTCCCGAGTGTGGCATGCATAGCACCCCTCCATCCGTGGTCCTTGCTTCTGCCACCCTTGCCACCGCTAACGGCGCTCCTTTCCCTGGACCGTGTCTGATGTTTCACTCATGCCACGCCCCGCCTGGTCAGGCTAACACATCCAGGTTCTTTCAAGTCCCGGCTAGTGATGCTGCCCCCAAGGAA
>NW_011916092.1:0-2314 GCF_000151845.1 Pteropus vampyrus | reverse complement strand
GAAGGGGATGTGTGAGTGGCCTCTTGGCTTCTCCATTCACAGGCCTATGGGATTGTCTTTATTGGGCTGAGTTTTGGGAACTGCGATACCCATCTCATCTGGGGTGATTTGTTTTGTGTATATTTCAAGATTCATGAAGCAGATTGTAACAACAGATTTTTTTCTTTTCCTTTTTGTTATGTTTTAATACTATAGTGTATGTAATGACATAGAAAGAACTGTTCAAAATCTGCTATACTCTTCCTTATTTTAAACTGCCGCTCATCCACACATATCTGCATATGGTGTTGAGACATCGACATAAGTAAGGGGGCAGCGTGAAACTTCAAGTAAGAGGAAGATTTCTCTTTCCCGTGTTGTCAGATCTCTTCGCTAGGGCTCTCCTAATGTGTAGGGAAAGGGAAGACTATGATCTGATCCTCATCCTCGTGCTTCTAATTCATAGCAAAAATTAAAGTTCCGTCTCACAGCAGATTGGAATTTTAGTAATGCTTGCTTTCCTACCACAATCCACGTTTATGCACTGTGATTTCATGTCATGAAAATCAGCAGGGAGATTATATGTGGTTATTGATTTGTATTTCAGCTCTCGACCTTGAAGCTATTGGTCAATTCAACAGGAACGATTTTTAAAACTTTTTTCTGAATACCTACTAGGTGAAAACATGCCATACAAGAACTGAGGATAAGTCTCTGACCTGCAGAAGCTCACAGACTGATGGAAACCAAAAATTCAGAAGAGTGGAAGATTAAACATAGGTAGATGTGGCAAACCAGACGCCCACTGATCCATAAGCCCTTGACGTTAGTGTAACTGGATTAGCCACTCAAAATAGGAGAACAGAATAAAGGCAGAATATGCCCTAATTTCAGATGATCGATCGGTCCTCACCCTGAAAACATTTTAATAAAATTATAGATCAAGGAAAAAGAGCCAGTGCCATCTGCTGAAGTCCAATGCCCTGGTCCTCTTCCCTCCCCGTAAGGCAGCTGAAGGACTTAACACGGACTTAAAGCGTCCTATCCAGCCCTCCAGCCCATGGTGGATTCACATGGACCATGTGAATGGATTCGGCTATCAGCCATGCTAATTGCAACTGCCTCTGTTAAAAGAGAATTTGGAGAGAGAGCAAAGCTATAAGAAACCAGTACAAAAAATTATGTCAAAGTTAAAAGGAAATAAAAAGAACACAGAGTATAAGTACTCTTTGGAAAAGAGATTCTTTTCCCCCAGGAAACAGGAGTCAATTTTAGATTTAGTGTTTTTATTTTCCAGAAAATGAAAGGGAATATAAATGTTAAGAAAATCAGATCAGAGATAAAATGGAAAAAAAAAAATGAATGATTCATGGTGTTAGCAGTGATAGAGAAAATAACGAGAAGCATGTTATACAATTGCGAAATTTTTAAAAGAGCATTAGAAACATCAAAAAATAGAACTGATATGACGCTACAGAAAACCAAGACAATGACATAGAGGATAGACTGAGAAAAAAATCTATAGAATGAGAAGAAAAAGGATAAAGAATCAAAAATGAGTAGATATGGGTAATAGGCAATGTAGCCATCAATTTTGGATAATTAGTATTGCTAGTATAGCACAGAGAATGCATCAAGTGTCCCGGCAAAAATGTTCTCCTAAAAATTGAAAAAAAAAAATAGATGGACTCAGAATTTTGCCACAGCAAGATGAGATGATTGAAAATAATAAAATAATTGTCCATGATCTTTTGAATAAAATGACTACTTGCGACCCTAGAATTCTACATATAGCCACATTCTCAGAAATATAAGGATAAAGGGAAAATATTCATAACACACTCTTCTTGAAAAATCTATTTTGATGAGTCCCGCTCAGTGAAGACATCTTATTTTTCAAGATAACAAACATGGCAGTTCACATGGCAATTCACATATTCGTAGATAACAAACATGGCAATTACATCAAGGATGAAAGAATTGGTTGTGAACATTCAACCATCAAAAAGGAAGTACGTCTGAAATTTCTAAGGCTCTTGATAACACTAGCTAAATTATTTTTCTTTAGCTTCTACCAATGTATACTGCCATGTGCAGTGTAAGAACTATGCTCTCCCTTGAGGATTTAATTTTTTGATAATACACCAGCATGAAAAGCCCTGCTTATTTTTTTGTTGTCTTTTTGTACTTACTTAAATGGGAGGAAAGCTCCTAGCCACTCTTGGGTTTTCTAAGGGGTCATCTTATTCATGCCCTGTCTCTGGATAGGACTGGTCCACACCATCGGGCCCAGATAGGAGGGGTTGAAAGGAGTCTCTTTTCAGATTTCTGGTTT
>NW_011916091.1:0-896 GCF_000151845.1 Pteropus vampyrus | reverse complement strand
TGTGACTTGGGAGAGCTGACTACCATCTCTGGGCCTAAAGAGCCTCAGCTGTAAAATGGAGACCCTATCAACTGATCCCTGTCCCCTGTGCCACACTTACCCACCTTCAGTAGACAACTTTCCTTAGGAAAAGATCATAGACGCGTCATCGTTCACCTAGAGCTCATCTTTGAAATAATTGAGTCTAACCTCAATTTATAGCCATGGAAGCTGATGTGCCCCACCAAGGCCGAAGAGAGAACTTGGTCATGACCCACCTGCAGTTGCTGCGGAGAGTTCTGCTGGCCAAGCGACAGGAAGACAAGAGTAAGAGTTGAACTTGACTACTCATCAGTTATCCAGACATCTAGTATTAAGTATGCTGACAGGCCACGCTGAGGATTAAAATTGCACCTTCAGTACAATATTAGATATTGAAATGTCCTATTTCCCAGAAGTTTTTCATCCATGAAATAGCATTCCTGTGTTCAGGTTTCTCTTTTCCAGATCAGGTGAAAACAAAGCTGTTCCATATTTGTTACAGTCTATGTTTGTTAGCTTTCCTTGCAAGATTTGCATATATTAAAAGACTGTTAAGATTATTCCAGAATGTTTAGGACCATCCACTCTACTCTGAGATGAGAAAAATCAAACCAAGCAAAGGTAAATGAGACCTAGTTAACTTGTTTTTCTCTACCATTTATAGCCACCAAAGCGAAGTTTTTAAAGCCTTTATCACTCAGAAATCTCTTCCAATGAGAGCATTTGGGGAAAAAATGCTTAGCCCAAATCAAAGGCAATTTGATTCTATGTTTTAGTGAATTTGTCCTAAATGCTCTGGCAATTTGTGGGAGTGAGTTAGATGATTTCACAAAAGTTTTGTCTGCTTCTTCAGTGTTTTGCAAAACATCGATGTA
>NW_011916090.1:0-2168 GCF_000151845.1 Pteropus vampyrus | reverse complement strand
GATTTAGTCATCGTGTCTCTTTAGGCTTCTCTTGGTTTTGACAGTTTCTCAGACTTTCCTTGTTTTTGATGACTTTGGCAGTTTTGAGGAGTGCTGTTCGGGTATTTTCTATAGTGTTTCCCAGTTTGGAACTGTCTGACATTTTTCTCATCATTATACTGGGGAGAAAGACCACAGCGACAAAATGTCATTTTAACCCCATCATATCAAGGACACAGAATGTAGCATGACTTATCACTGTGGATGTCGACCTTGATCACGTTTGTTGGATTTCTCCATTATAAAGTTACTCTTTTTACCCCTTTATGTACTGTAGTCTTTGGGGAAGAAATTGCTATGAGTGGCCCACGCCTCAGGAGTGGGTATATCTACATAAATTATTTGGAATGTTTTCTGCATAGGAGATTTGACTGTCCTCTGTTTGTTTATTTATTTAATTATTTCCTTATACTAGTGTGGACTCATGGATATTTATTTTATACTTTGGGTAATGATCAAATAGTATTTTATTTTGTTGCTCAAACATTGTAAGCTTTTTTTTTTTTTGTAGCATTTTTTTACTTTCTACCACTATAATGCTGCAGGCTTACCTCATATATTTTTTGCTTCGGTCCTAGGATCTCTGGTTTCTCTTCTTTTTTTCTTTCTTTCTTTCTTTCTTTCTTTCTTTCTTTCTTTCTTTCTTTCTTTTTCTTTTCTTTTCTTTTCTTTTCTTTTCTTTTCTTTTCTTTTCTTTTCTTTTCTTTTCTTTTCTTTTCTTTTCTTTTCTTTTCTTTTTTTGTATCAGAAACCAAGATCTGATCATAATCAATTATTTTTAAAGATATCTTTTGGGCATTTTTTTCCTTTTCAGGTAATATTATTACCACGACCGTAGGCTGTGGCCCAACAAACAATCTTTGTTAACTTTCATACTTTCTTGCTGAAAACTGCTAGAATAGTATTTCCGAGATTCTCTGAAAACTTTTCACTGAGTACTTACATAGATATGATAACACACACTGCCTTTTTGACCCATGCTAAACTCTTCCACGTCGGTTCAAGCACCTCCTTCGGTTGTTCCCAGTGTGCTTATTGAATATCATTTCCTTTCTTTCTAAACATTTAGCCCGTTGTCTAGACAGGCTGACCTTCGTGCAGACTCGCACAAACGCCTGACCCATTCTTGCTTCTGTGCTTTTGTTTATGCAGTTTCCCTGGTAAGATTGTCTCACTTTTAGCTGTAGTTCCAGACTCATCTCTATATAATAATTTCCAGACTTTGTTAAAGTAACTTGAATGTACTTAGGCACCACCAGCTCGATGGTGTACATGAAGCTACAATAATACATGTGCCTAACTACAAATGAGTCAATTTATGCTCCTCTGTGCATTGCAAAACCTCCACTTTTCAAGTTTTTTTCCTCCTCTTCTAGAATCTCAAGAAGTCCTCTGGCCTACAATGCTAACTTAACACAGTTAATTTCTTAAGCTTCTTCCTAAGAAGTGTTTCCAGCCTTTGCTCAGGACAACTGTCAAGCACTGCCCTGTGAAATGGATAATTGAGTTCCTTGCAGCACTGACTCTTTTAAAGTTATGTCATCCCTATGCTTGGTTTCTCTGATGTCATAGTTTCTATGTTTCTTGAGATAAAAGATCTGATAAAAATAAGGTCCCTCTTATTCAAAGTGTAGCCATTAAGAGATTTAACTAGGATCATTCAAAAAAAAAAAAAAGGCTTCTTTATCATGGTTCTTATGACAGTGGTGTGGGCAGGAATGACTGGGGGACACTAGATCAGGAACCTGGGCTCGCAGCAGTGGAGCTGCCCCCACACCTAGGGCCATGGAGACAAGGGGACAGAGATAGGTCACATCAAGAAGGTTGCCTTGGGGGAAGGTTTTCGTAAAGAGACAGCCAGCATGAGGCAGTCTCTCAGAGGAGGACTCAGTGGAATGCATGGTTTGCAAGGTGATGAGACTGGACTTGGGAAAACAGAATGTCTAAAGAATTTAGGTTCTCTCCTTTTCTCTGGTTATTCTAGGGTTCTTCATTGGCTGAACTCAATTGGAAGTGAGAGAGCATGGTCGTCCTGTTGATTTAATTGATACAGTTAGACTCAGAGACCCAGAACAGGATGGAGGAGATGGAGATGGCTCTGGTGTGAAAATATAAAAACATTTGGCACA
>NW_011916089.1:0-2249 GCF_000151845.1 Pteropus vampyrus | reverse complement strand
TTTTAAAGTATACAGTTCGATGATTTGATAATATATATACATCGTGAACTAATACAAAATCAAGTTAATTAACACATCTATCACCTCACATACTTAACATTTTTTTGTACGTGTGTGATGAGAAGGTTTAAGATCTCTCAGCAAATTTCAAAGCATACAATACAGTGTTAACAATAGTCATGCTGTGTAAATATAAATAGGGTAAAATGTATTAAAGGTAAATGTTGAGTCATGTAGTTTGGTACACATGTAAAAACTCATTTTACAAACATGGGTTCTGGGACAGATTAGGATTATCAAACAATTTGTTATAAAGAGATTTCATTACCACTGTGCATATTTGCCTAACTCTAGAACTTGACTTTCCAGCTGAAAGTGTGTTTTTTTTTGCTGGGCATTGTGTGAAGAGTTGAGATGGAAGCACAACGGTGGAAATTTAACATAGGTCATCATTAATATCACTATTCTTTAAGTATAGTCATGGTGTTACAGCTCCAGTTAATAAAGATGATAATCTGATGTTTCAAAGTGAAAATATTGAAATTGGATGTGTGTGTTTTTATGTGTGTGTGCCTATATGTGTGTTTGTATGTCTTTCGGAGACAAAATCAGCAATTTTCATGAAGTTTTTAGTTTTTTTGCATAGAGGGGGTGTATTTATGTATATTGACAAACATTTGCTCATTGAGGACATTTTTTATACATAAAAGGAGCAGGTGAAGAGTGAGAACAGAAGCCAAGTTTAATTGGCACTTGACATTTTTAAACAGCATATCAAATAGAGTGAGAATAATTTGGTGTATTAATATTCTAGTAAAAAATGTACAGTGGATGCATCTTAAAGAATTCATATTTTAACTGTTCAGAATACAAAATGGAAAATAATGTATAATGAAATTTCTCTTGTGTTTTAAGCAGGGTTTTAACAGCCATCTTCCATGAAAGGCTAAAATATTGGTTAAATATTTTAGGTTCTATCTTAAGTCTCTTTTATATCTAAGACTCAGCGATTGTAGATTATCATCAATTTTTCATAGTATCTACTCAACTGACATGTGTTCTTTACACATGAAAGATCATTAAGATATATATCCTCTGGAGCAAAGAGTAAACATGGCAATATAGTATCTTTATACATAAAATGGCTTTAACATAGAAAACTCACAATTAAAAGAGAAAATTGCTGATTTTGTCTCCGAAAGACATACAAACACACATATAGGCACACACACATAAAAACACACACATCCAATTTCAATATTTTCACTTTGAAACATCAGATTATCACCTTTATTAACTGGAGCTGTAACACCATGACTATACTTAAAGAATAGTGATATTAATGATGACCTGGAAGGACGTAACTTATTTTTATGAGAGTACACATAAAAGCAGTGTCATCACATTACATATTCTTGGACTCAATATTGATCACACTCAGTCATCCTGGCCAGGATAAACATGGTCATACACTTTTATTAAAAATATTTTAACTTGCCAGCCAAAGCCTTACAGCCTACATATTCTTATGGGGTATTTTGGCTATCTTTATTTCATTTAAGAAATTTTTTTTAAAGATCTATAAACATTAAAAAAGAACTTTAAGATAACCATTATTGATAGGAAAAAAAAACAAAACACAGAACGAGATAAATAGGGGTTTAGCAATACAATCGGACACATACAAGAAAGAAACAGGATGAGAATAATCTACAATGTCAGAAAGCCAAGATCTTGCCTTTCCATTTCTCCTTGAAGATGAACATGTTATCAAGGTTGGTAATGCTATAGAAATTATATCCTAGGGAAAATGTCACCACCTCCTTGATAATAACTACCTTTCAGAGATACGCAATGTGAAATCTAGATTTCGTGTATATATTTAAATGAGCCATGGAGCTTGATATCACATTGTGTTGTGACTTACAAATTGACTTGGCCTGTAGTAATGACTGTTAGTTTTTTAAGAGGTATTTAATCGTGTTCATCAAAGAGAATAAATGTTAGCTTTGATTTATTAGTGTCATACATTGCCTCATATAAATCTATTTTCAATATCAAGTATTTTTACCTAACATATGCCAGAAAAGCTATGATTATTCTCCCCCAATCATTGACAAAATCAATTAACAAAACACTACACCATGTAGTCTTGTATCTCTTTAAGATCAGCATAGTATCTGTATCGTTTTTACTAAAAATGTTTAGCAATTCAATAACTTCTCTGTAAAATAACTTTATTTGGGAAA
>NW_011916088.1:0-1639 GCF_000151845.1 Pteropus vampyrus | reverse complement strand
CAGCTGGGGAACTTTCAAAAAGTACGAATGCCAGCCCCTCAGCTCCCTCTGCCACCCGAGACCCGCGAATCCCCTGCATGAGGCCGCAGAATCAGCATTTGTCAGAGGTTCTGGTGTGATGCTCAAGTCCACGTGCAGTCAGGGCTGAGCCCAGGGCTTCTCACTGGGCTGTCGTCCTTGCCACAGCCCCTCCCTGGCCCTTTTCTTTCTGCCTTGTACTGCTCACCCACGACTACTTCCTAGAAGCAGAAGGGATCTGATACCCCAGTCAAAGCCCAGGCTTCTTGCCCTGGCATTCAAGGTCCTTCTCGCCAGGTTTCCATACTCAAGACGACACCACCATTTCCCCCATACAGTCTCCCCTGTTCCTCTCTCTCAAACCCCCGCCCCACACGAATCCACATGCTGGTTCTGTCTGCTCCACCTACAGAGTTCTCGACTCCCAGCCCTAGTCCGGCCTCGCCCGTGCCTCCCTCATCCGTCCTCCACACAACGGCCAAAGCAATCTTTGAAAAATGTAAATCCGACCATCACCTACAAAACGTCCCACCCTGGCTTATCCAGTGCACTGTTCACCCTTCCGTGTCTCAGAGCCATCTCCTGGGGCCCGCCCTCGGCTCCAGCCACACCCGCCTCCTCGCTGTCTCGAAGCCCCAGCCGCACTCCTATTGCGGGGCCTTTGCACCTGCTCTTCCATCTGTCTGGAAACCCTTGCTCATTCCTGCTCACATATGGGTGGCTCCTTCTCATGGCTGCAGCTCAGCTCAAATTTCTCATTCCGAGAGACCTAAATGCCCCTCCTTAAAAAAAAAAGTTCTGTTTCCTTCATAGCGCTTACCACTAAATGTATGATGATTGCTCGATTGTTTACTGTCTGTCTCTCCCACTAGAATGTGAGCTCCAGGAGGGCAGGGCCTGTATCTCATTCCCGGTGGTACCTCCGTGGCCTAGCATAGGGCATGGTATGCATAGGCATGCAATAAATGTGTGTGAATGAAGAAACAATTAGACCCCTTTCAGCCTCATCTCCCACCATTTCGTCCCTCCTCGCCCCACCCCTCCATCTCCTCCCTTGCACTGACCACGCCCTTCCCAAACCCCACGCCCCCCGGCCCCCTCCGCCCTTGCCTACCCGTCTCCCCTTCCAGCTCCCCTGCCCCTCTTCTGGGCAGCCTGCCTCCTCTGCTGGTTCGTCTGCCAGGCTAGGCTGTGAGGTCCGGCACCTGGTACACAGGAGGGGCACAATAAATGCTCAGGCGCCTCTGTGGCCCTGGGATTCAGAGGCTGCAGCAGGCCCGCTGTCCTCACGGTTTCGTTCCCCTGTGTCTAGGGATTTCACTTCTAGGGACTTTCCTGACTGCTGAGTCTTTCAGTTCCTTTACTGCCCCTGTTCTCCATCCAAGAACCAAAGATGCAAGGGGCCCTCGGTCACTCAGCCAGCGGCTGGCACTGGTCAGGTGAGCCATAACTGGTGTGGGCGTCATTTTCATTTTGCCACAGAGAAAGCTGAGGCCCACTGAGGTCAGGTGACTTGCTCAAAGTCACACAGAAACCGAGAACTGATATGAGGGCCTGAGGCGCCCTGAAGCCTCATCACAGGGCTTTGCTCAGGTACGTCCAATGCTGAGTCCTGGGATCA
>NW_011916087.1:0-1902 GCF_000151845.1 Pteropus vampyrus | reverse complement strand
TTTACGAGCAATCTAGGGAGTGTCACTGACTTCAGATTCTGCGTTCCCTCTCACACTCAGATGTAAGATCTAGGGAGGTAGAACAGGATGTGTGTGCATGTGTGGTGTGTGTGAGCGAGTGAGTACTCTGAGTCTCTCCTCTCCCTTCCTCCACCTCCAAGAAATAGCTCTGTCACTTCTTCTTAAGGCTCTTGTTTTGACAAGTGAGAGCTGCTGAGCCTTGAAAACCAGCTGACTAGAGGCTGGGCAGTGACTCTGGGATGTGAGCAGCCTGGGAGAAGTCATGTCTTTCCCTGACTCATGCCTTCTCCGAGGCTGGATTATCTCTCTCTCAGGGACTTTGTTTCTCCTCTGTGGTGGCCCTTGTATGCTCCACACATTTTGTTTGCTCCTCCACCCTGCTCTCTGCTCACCTCCCAGCCTTCCACCAGTGCTTCTTCATCATCCACGTTTGCGCTCCCTCCCCAGTTCATCCAGGCCTGTGCGTGGGAGCCTAAGATATAACAGGAAGGCTGGAGAGAAGGGGAGAACCTGCTGGACTGTGGGAAATAAGCAGCGACAGTACTCAGAAGTGCAGGTCTCTGGCTTTCCTTGACAGAACCTCAGAAAAGTGCGTTTAAGCCTAACCAATTGGCAGAAAACATCCAAAGTCATTGAAGTAGCGAGGCAAAAATAGTATCAGCAAGGTCTATAGCCCATTCATTAGCCCTGGAACCCAAACTGGTTACTAACTGGGAGTGGGCTAGTTGGCCTTTCTGGGCCTGATCTGTGCTATAAAGAAGAGAAAATTAAGAAATAGGGGTTCTCTGTGGGCAGGATGACTCTGAATGCTTAGGTTAGGCTGTGGGATGCCAACGTACTTTGTGGGAAATATCTAGGTTAGTAATTCCTAGTCCTATTTTTTCAACACTCTGCATATTTTTTAATTCTTTCGAGATGGGATGAGTACCACAAAATTAGCTTAGCTATAAACAGTGAATATGTCGTAGAGAGTCTGAATATACAGCCTACATTTTCTGGGACACTTCTAATTTTAAGGATTCTGGCCAGTTAACAAAAAGACGTTTATGATCAGACCATATAATTTCTCTGAGGTTCAGAAATTTTAGTCCTGTCGCTCATGCAGCATTTTCAGGAGAGGAAAAGAGATGGAGAAAGGGGACGTATGGCTGTAATATTCTTGAACTTCAAAATGGTAAGATTCATTCCTATCATATCATGTAAGGATTGGTTCTTTCATGTAATAAATTGGTTCTTTCATGTAATAAATGAAGCCTAATTGCTCTCCACTAGTGTCTCTTCCTCCGAATCCTTGGAGTTGTGATTATTTCCTTGGATTTGTGATTTTGGGGGGAATTGGGCCTCGGGAAATGCCAAGTGAGGAAGAAAAATTGCCAATCATTAAACAGCAGATTGGTAACCCTAATTACCAAGCATTTAAGCCTCAGGCAGCTTTCCGATTCCGAATCCCTTCACCTGGGAGCTTGCTTCCACCTTTGGACTGAGCTGTCACATGAACTATACTTGAGTCAGGATCAAGATTTGTGATCAGGACTCATTTTTGCTGCCTTGCACAAATTTGTCCCTGAATAGCGGCAAAAATGTAAAATCTCTTCAGGCTCCAGGTCAAGCCCGAATGGCCCTGCTGCCCTCCCTCCCTTTCCCCCTCCCATGAGACCTGGGTCCGACCCCACAGGAGACTCTCTCAGTGGTTGAAACACTGGTGCAAGTCATTCTCTCCATGCTTCTATTTCTGTAATCCTTAGACACCTCCTCAAAGGCAGCCCTCCACTCTTCCCCTCATCCTCTCCTCTCCCCACAATATTCTTTTGTGATTTATTTCCTCTGACTTTCCCCTTCACTTGGTAGAGTTTCCCTGTCTATTTCAATTATTTCCAAAAC
>NW_011916086.1:0-3092 GCF_000151845.1 Pteropus vampyrus | reverse complement strand
AAAAAACTAAGAATTGATCTACCACATGATCCAGCAATCCCTCTACTGGGTATTAACCCAAAGACTTGAAAACCCATATCCGAAAAGATGTTTGCACACCAATGTTCATAGCAGCATTATTCACAGTGACCAGGACATGGAAGCAATCGAAGTGTCCTATGATAGATGACTGGCTGAAAAAGCTGTAGTATGTGTATGTGTGTGCGTGTATATATATATACACACACAATGGAATATTACTTAGCCATAAGAAGAGACGAAATACTGCCGTTTGCGACAACATGGATGGACTTCGAGATATAAACCTAAGAGCACTAAATGAACAGGACAAACAAACAGAGACTCATAGACATGGACTATAGACTATTGGTTACCAGAAGGTAGGGAGTGGGGAAGGAGGGGGGAGGTAGATCGGGTAAAGGGGGTCAATATAGAGGAGTAGGGGGAGGGTGAAGTAGGTAAAGGGGATCAAATATATGGTAGTTGAAGGAAACTGGACTTTGGGTGGTTAACACACAATAGAATATACAAATTATAACGTACACCTGAAAATTATATAATTGTATTCCAATGTTACCCCAATGAACTTAATTTTAAAAAAGTTTAAAAAATACAAAAAAATGCACAAAAATACAAAAAAAAATGTATTTTTTTCAAATATGAGTTTTCAAGTCTTTGGGGTAAATATCCAGTAGAGGGATTGCTGGATCATATGGTAGATCAATAGTTTTTTGAGGAACCTTCATACTGTTTTCCATAGTGGCTGTATCAATTTGCAGTCCCACCAGCAGTGTATTGAGGGTTCCTTTTTCTCCAACATTTGTTATTGTCCTGTTGATAACAGCTATTCTAACAGGTGTGAGATGATATCTCACTGTGGTTTTGATTTTCATTTCCCAAATAGCTAGTGATGATGAGCATCTTTTCATATGTTTGTTGGCCATTTGTATGTCTTCTTGGGAGAAGTGTCTGTTCGGGTCCTCTGCTCATTTTTTTGATTGGATTGTTTGTTTTTTTGTTGTTATTGAGTTGTATGAGTTCTTTGTATATTTTGGATATCAGGCCCTTATTGGAGGCATTGCTTGCAAATATAGTTTAATTTATAAATCAGGCACAGTAAGAGATTAACATAATTATTATTAATCATTATAAATATTAATATAGAACAATTATAATATCCTATAATAAAAGTAATGTGATTGTGGCATTTTAAGTAAAATAAGGGTTACTTGAACACAAGCACTGCAAATACTGTGACAGTCAATCTGATAACTGAGAGGGCTACTAAGTGACTAACGAGTGGGTAGTGTACACAGCGTGGACACGCTGGCCTAAAGAATGATTCACATCCCGGGTGGGTGGATGAGGAGGATTTAAGATTTCATCAAGAACAGCATGCAGTTCAAAACTTATGAATTGTTTATTTCTGTAATTTTCCATTTAATATTTTAGGACTGTAGTTGATCATGGGTAACTGAAATCACAGAGAGTAGAACTGTGGATAAGGGGAGATTAACTGTATTTTAAGCCTTGAGAAAAAAACTGAGTAAATTCCAAATGAACAAAAACAGGGACTATATCTTCCAGCAACAATGAGAAAGGACTAGAACTAAAAGCCCTTTAATACATGTATGCAGAGAAGATGCCTGCCTTAAACACATTACTTACTAGATAGGCAAAACTATATAAGTTGATTACTGTTGGTTCACAAACTGGTCCCCATACATGGAGGACAAGGAGAGCCTGAAGAAAGAGACCACTCCAGATTGGTAGGCAGCATGTTTACAGAGCAAAGGAATTTATACAAGAGGCTTGTTGTGGAGATGCTGAAAGATAAGTAGGTCTCCGAACGCACCTGCCAGAATTTTAAAGGTTCGTGTGGAGGCTTTCACAAGGTTCAGTCCCATAACCAGTCCAGATGGTCTCAACAACGCATGGCTCTGTCAAGGTTGTGCCCTTGAAAATGGCTCCCACTGGGGGATGGTGGGTGGAAAATAGATTCCAAGCGCATGTAAAGACATGAGGAGCCTCCAATTGCCTGGGTCCAGTTTGTGGGTCAACCAGTGGTCACATCCTCTCAATGACCTCCTCCAATAATTACTAACTTAAAAGTTAGAATCAGAAGAAAATAAACCTTTGGAAATTGAAATAATGAATTATAAAAGGTAAACCTAGAAATGAAAATGGCAAAACAAGACAGAAAACAATTTAAAATCATGAAAGAATATTTCTATATTTCTCTATTAATCTATTGAAAACCTTGAAGTTTAAACATTAAGACACCTTGGAGATTAGGAACCCAAAAGGAAAAAATTGTAGTATGATCCCTACACAATTTAAAATTTATTAAGGTTATATAACATTCATGCAACATTGGGAGAAAATAATGGCATCACCTATGCGTAAATGCTAAGAAACAAAATGAAACAGATCTGTTCCAACTCATGTCCTTCCCTGAGGATATTAGACTTGTCAGATTATTCAGTCCAGGAATTTGTACCCTGTGACAACCGACAGTGGAGCAAGCCATATTCATCAGTCCTCTCCCTCTACCCCTGTGTGTAATGGGACATTTATATGCAACAACTGATCATTTCAATGGCAGAAACTGTGTAGGAAAGATAAAGTGATCAATCCCAGTATCTCTAGTGTTCATATGGGCTTACTTATGTCAAGAAAGCCCAGAAGAGGGTACAGCTGGTAGTACTAATTACAGTTAAGGATCAAACAATTAAAATAAAATGATCAGCCGTTGTAGAGGCCAAAGTGTAAGGATTACGGGAAATTAGCAAAGTGTCTTTGCTTTAACATTCAAGAAGTGTTTCCTGGGAAGAATAGAGATAGTATCGAGGCACGCTTCTGTTGAGGGCTCAGAGAAGTGATGAAAAGAATATTGTTTGTTTGTTTTTTTGAACTTTTGGGGTTTGGAACCTTTGGGAATTGATCTTAGACAAAGTGACATAAACATCTTACAATGAAATGAACCTCGTTATGTGTGTTTTTAAAAAATTATCTTCTGATAATTTATTTTCCCTCTTCACATTTGGTCTAATACTAGTTTGGGAAATGCATCCATGTTAAAATTTGATTGA
>NW_011916085.1:0-3547 GCF_000151845.1 Pteropus vampyrus | reverse complement strand
CAAATGCCCAAAGACTAAGAAAACCCGAGGGTTTTTTGTTCATTTTTTTTTAAAGTGAGTAAAACACTGAAAATTTCTTATCTTGCAGAAGATTATAACAGCCTTTTACCTTTGTCTCTACAGAACAGCTTAATTTTATTTGTTCACTTACGTGCTTTGATTATCCTGAGTGAATTAAAGGCAAACTCTGTTGTTTAGCCTAAGAAGATTTAGCAGTTTCTTCTCACATTTGGAATCATGTTCCTTAAGATACTGGCCATAACAGAACTGCTGGTGAAACATTTTATTCATTATTTTTATCAATATTCTAGATTAGACAAATTACCTTCCTGGGTATTCTCTGTAAACTGTACTCTTGTTTGAATGTGAAAGTTTTCTTCCTAAAGTTTAAACTTGAATGTTCAGCTTATGTATTTGAACAATAAGTCACAATTTTTATATTAAAATTTTAAATATAAAAGCTTTACAGCAAATGAGAAGTGGCTAAGGGTATTTATTATTTAACATATGACTGTCCCTGTGTCATTTCCCCCTTTTAAGTGTACCATTGTGTTGGAAATTTTAAATTCACAGCACAGGCATTGCTGTGAATATGTCTGCAGAGACAGGTGACTTTGATATTTGAGGAAAGCAGAACATACTTCCTGGTGTAAGTATTGTAGTTTTACCAGCAGATACTCAGGAGAGGCTGAGAGGCAGAGACCCACACTTACCTAAATTTATCTTTTACGAAGGAAAATGCTATTAAAAGAAAACCAAGGAAGCAGTTCACATCTACCTTGGGAGAAAAAATTGGGATTATGTAGAATAAGGCCCACACTAGATTAAAAGCAAATTGTCACTCTTTGCCAAACTAGAAATTACTATAAGCTATTTCTTCACTTGAGTCAGGCATTTGAGAAATTAGCATAAGTTAAATTAATTATGTTTACTAAGAAGAGTAAATCACTTTTTACCCATTCTGTTTTGTATTAAAAGTGCTTTACTGTGTCTTGCTTTTGTCTCATGGATTTAATTTACACTTAGTCACAATATTTGACTTATTGCAGGAAAAGAATATTCCCCCTTAAATTATAAAAAACATTTTAATGTTTTTTTCTTATTCATAAAAGGTATTCTAAAAGGTCTTCGGTTTTTTGAAACTAGTTTGTCAAGTTGATTGGCTTTTATGTCACAAGAAAAAATATATTTTGCTTTTAGGAACAATTTGTTAGTCAATAAACGTTATCTTTGCCTGCATACAATTACAAGTAATGTTTTATCTTTCTCTTTTGTTCAGTATTTTCCAAAGGGTCAACAGTTTCAACATTTTAAGCTTGCACTGAGAAATCTTTCCATGTTTACAGCAGGCTTCCCACCCCCACCCCCACCCCCCGCCCAGGTAGTTCACCTGATCTCTACTTTAAAGCACATGTATTTAAATTATACTTTTATGGAAACATGGTGAAGTGTGACTGGGGGAAGGCACTCTTTTAGGAACCATAAAATTTGGTCAGCTACAAAAATGAAAATGTAAGCTAAACAAAATATTCACACTTTCATGTTTTAAATAAGGAATATAATCATAGTTTGAGAACCATGTCCAATGCTTGGAAGAGATACACAAATTCAAAGTGATAAAAATATTAAATAGAAGATAACATACCTCTCAACACTTACTGAAAAAAAGAAGGTATAAACATGAAAACATCACTTCCTTTATTTGGGGCTCCCAAAGTCAAGACTGGAACTAATATTCAGTCTATTGCAGATATCGACTATACTCAATGCAATAACAATTAAAAAAAAAAAACACATTGCAATATTGTACAGCTTTCATGTATTTTACATCATTTTCCCCACAGCTATTGAAAGTTCTGGCCTCAGTCTAAAACACGACCTACATGACAGAATATAAATTGTTAATAGTTCTGCTTCTCTGGAAAAGTACTTCCATGGCATTTGCTCATTTTAGCAGTTATCACAAGGGAAAAAGGAAAAATACACATCAGACCTATAGTTGAGTTTCTGACAGGAACAAAAACAGACCAAACACTTGTTTAAAAAGCTATTACATTGGTCTTGAGATGCAGCCATCTCTTTGGGTTAGGAGGCTGACCTGACCCTGTTCTATTATCTTGTCTCTATTATAGGTTTTCCCACCTGAAAGAGAGAGAGGGAGAGACAAGGTCCATGTAATCTGCAGACTAGGTACATTTGACCTCATTCTCTCTAATCTCTTCCCTGTGACTTTGATAAAAATATCCAGTTCACA
Source organism: Pteropus vampyrus (assembly GCF_000151845.1). Taxonomy (NCBI): domain Eukaryota; kingdom Metazoa; phylum Chordata; class Mammalia; order Chiroptera; family Pteropodidae; genus Pteropus; species Pteropus vampyrus. The sequence continues at coordinate 1,293 of NW_011916085.1, read as the reverse complement.
ATAAGCTGCCTGCTTCTGGTGGCACATTATCAAAATACTTCTGGAGTTATATAATCAAAATAATTCCCACCAAAGTACTCTGGTCTCAAGGTCCCATCTAGCTCTACAATTCTGTGATTCTGCATTAGAAACGCACATGGAAATGGAAAGAGAAAAGTGCCTCTACATTTAGCAACCCGAAAAGTCTCTGGGAAAGAACCATCTACCTACATAGCAGTTGAGAACAATACAAGCTTACAAACATGAAAAAACCTTGAAAGAACACCAAATTAATTCCCTATCTAGATTCTGTAATGCTGACATACACCTACCTTTATTAGGAATGTCTATACCCATAGATTTTCACTATTAAGAAAACAAAAACAACTGTGAGCATGGTAGGCAAAAAAACAGGGACTAACAGCATACTTTATTTTTCTGGGTGTTTCCATGTCAAAAAGTCATTCTTTTCTCTTTGGCTCAATGAGCAACATTTTAGTCAAAATAACAATCTTTCCTTAGTTCCTGTGTTTCTAGAAATAGAATTGACATTTTTATACATACATGGAATTTTGAGGAGGTGAATATAATCCCACATTCCAAGGGACAAGAAGTTTGGAAGATAATTAAGTTCAAAGTTGCAACACACCCAAGCTGCTTTTACAACTTGGTGTATTCCATAGAGCAGAGAGTAAAATCCTTAGGGAGCCGTGAAGTTGCACAATGGTGGGGTCTAAATCAAGGCATTGATTTACCTTGACATAGTCACTGCAAAGCAGTGGAAAGCTTTTGAGGTTCCTCAATGACAGAACTCAATTAAAAACGAAATACTTTCCAGAAATAGCCTCATTTCTTTATAAAATGCAGACCAATAATCTCGAATTCAGAAAGATACTTAAGATATTTGGTAATTGTTACGTAAATGCTTTTTTCCATTAATGTGCTTTAAAATCACTAGTATTAATCTACTGTAGTATTTCTGTATTTTCGCCGAAAACACAGAAACTATGACCAAATCATGTGAACCTTTCTCACTTGAGTTCATTACTGACAAACATTCCCAGTGCTACTAGTCAATTACCCATTATTTCAATACACTCTGGCTTTTCAAAACATTTTCTTTTCAGATATATTGGATCTTGTGACATCATGAAAATCTCAAAATCTATTTGGTAAATTTTCGCCTGGTTGAAATGTCAGCACTTTGAGAATTATACATTTGAGAGAGTATAGCACATCTCAGTTTCAGCTCTTACAGAAAGATACTCTTGTCTAGGCACAGCAGGTGTGTTTATGTGAAGGACTACTTGATTT
>NW_011916084.1:0-2089 GCF_000151845.1 Pteropus vampyrus | reverse complement strand
ATAATTGAAAAAAAACTCATTGAATTGTACAATGTAAATACTAGGAAATAATTATCTATTATATTTCAATAAAGCCAGAAAAAAAAGATTAAAACAGAAATAGGAAATTTAATTTAAAAAAAAAGAAAGAAGGGATTAAAAACACATTTTTTGCTGTTTTTTATTATTTTTCCAATAAAATATTAAAATAATTTATAATAAAGAAATAATGTATAATCATCGGACACAATAGCAGTTAAGAGTTGTCAAATGCTTTATATTCATCAATTCATTTATTTTTGTATCAATGTTATATGGTTGGTACAATGAATGCACTATGGTTCCATTTTACAAAAGAGAAAAAAATGGCTTTGATAGGTTAAGTAACTTGCTTAAGATTACAAAGCTTATAATTCATCCTGGGATTTGAAACAAGGCAGGTGGTTTCATAGTCCATTTCTCCAGAACTAGACTTTACTCCCAGGTATAGTGACTTACTGATTATGACTAACAAATAAAAAACTGCTTTAATTGTGCATTAGATACTGAATTTCAAGAACCATTGCTTTGAATTTGCATGTAATCTACAAAAGAAAAAGACCACAAACAGCCAAAGCAATCCTTTTAAAAAAGAATAAAGCCAGAAGTACCATACTCCTTGACTTCAAATTATACTACAAAACTACAATAATCAAAATAGCATGGTATTGACAGAAAAACAGACATGTAGACCAATGGAACAGAATTGGGAACCCATAAATAAATCCATATATATATATATATATATATATATATATATATATATATATATATAGGCAAATAATTTTCGACAAAGGAGCCCAAAATATCCAGTGGAGAAAAGAAAGCCTCTTCAATAACTGGTGCTGGATAAATTGGAAAGCCATGTGCTAAAGGAAGAAATTAGACTACTATTTGACACTAGACACAAAAATTAACTCAAAATGAATCAAATATCTAAATATGAGACATGAAACAAAAAAATACATAGAAGAAAACATATGTACCTTGGTCTTAAAGAAGATTTTATGAATTTGACCCCAGAGGCAAGGGAATTAAAAGCAAAAATAAGTGAATAGGACTATATCAAACTAAAACATTGCTGCACAGCAAAAAAAAAAAAACCATTGACAAAACCAAGAGGCAACCAACCGAACTGGAGAAGGTATTTGCAAACAATACCTTCGATAAGTGGCTAAGATCCAAAATATATAAAGAACTCATACAACTCAACAACAAAAAAACAATTGAATAAAAAAAAAAATGGGCAGAGGACTTGAATAGACACTTCTCCCAAGAAGACATACAAATGGCCAACAGACACATGAAAAGATGCTCAACTGCACTAATGATAAGGAAAATGCAAATCAAAACCACAGTGAGATACCACCTTACACCTGTCAGAATGGCTACTATCAACAAGACAAGGAATAACAAGTGTTGGAGAGGCTGCAGAAAAAAAGGAACCCTCAGACACTGCTGGTGAGAATGTAAACTGGTACAGTTACTTTAAAAATCAGTATGAAGGTTCTTTAAAAAATTAAAAATAAAGCTACCATATGACCCAGCAACCCCTCTTCTGGGTATCTACCTTAAAATTTTAAAAACATTTATTCCTAAAAATATATATACCCCTATGTTCATTGACGCATTATTCACGGTGGCCGAGACATGGAAACGAGTGTCCTTTGATAGATGATTGAAGAAAGAATATGTGGTACATATATACAACGAAATACTACTCAGCCATAAGAAAAGATGAAATACCACTATTTATGACAATGTGAATGGATCTTGAGAATATTATGCTAAGCGAAACAGTCACATGCAAAAAATCAAGAATCACATTTGCAATGACACGGATAGACTTAGAGGTTATTATGCTGAGTGAAATAAGTCAGACAGAGAAAAATAAATACCTTATGATTTCACTTATATGTGGAATCTAAGGAACAGAATGAACAAATTAATCAAAACAGACTCACAAATATAGTGGACAGTTTGGTGACAGACAGAGGGAGCAGGTTGGAGGGCTTTGAGATGGGATGAAGGATTAAAGAAGTACAAATTAGTAGTTGATAGTTGGGTACAA
>NW_011916083.1:0-898 GCF_000151845.1 Pteropus vampyrus | reverse complement strand
TATATTTTTCCTTTATTTTCTTCTGTGGCTTTTATTGTTTGAAACATGTTGCTCATCCAAACAGAGACTCATGGACATGGACTATAGGCTAGTGGTTAGCAGAGGACTATAGACTAGTGATTACTAGTGGGGTGGGGGAGAAGGGGGGTAGGTAGACAGGGTAGAGGAGGTAAAATATTGGGTTTAGGGGGAGGGTGAAGTGGGTAAAGAGGATAAAATATATAGCAGCTTTGGGTGGTAAACACACAATAGTAAACACACAATAGAATATATAGATATCAAATGATAATGTATACCTGAAAATTATATAATTTTATGCCCCAATAAACTTAATTAAAAATTTAAAAAAAAACACAGTAACATGCAACAATGAAACAAATATATAAGTTTTTTTAAAACCAGATCTATTAAATATTCATTACCTATTTACCTTAAAAAAAAGGTGTTACTCATCAAATTCAGGGCAAAGAGAAAATTAGAAGAGAAGATAATCCAGATAATTGAATTGTCTTTAGGCTAAGAACCTCTTGTAATGTAAAGTTACATCTAATTTTTATATATATCATAATATTAGTTTTAGGTGTCCTTTGAGTAAATTATAGAAATATATGTTTTTGTTTTTTTGAACAAGTAAACTTTTCCTAACTGGAAGAGTTCTCCTTTTCTGCTTATAATTCACATTAAAAAAAAAAGTGTTTCAGATACCAGAATATGCTAGTTTTAGCTGCACAGATACTTTCCAGATGCTTTTGAAAACAGATCACTTTTCAATTAGTTTGGTTAGCAAAATAAGCTAAAAAAAATATAGGCACTGTTGGAATAGCCGTAGTTTTGTAGTAACTTACCTCTAGGGACTAATAATACTTACTACCTATCAATTAATCTGAGTTGAACATTT
>NW_011916082.1:0-2132 GCF_000151845.1 Pteropus vampyrus | reverse complement strand
TTTTCCCCTAATAGCTGACAGTTTTATATATTTTGTCCAGGTTTTTATATATATATATATAACTTATATATATATATATATATATATATATATATATATATGTATATATATATATATATATATATACATATATATATATATATATATATATATATATATAGCTAAGCTCAGTTTTTATTTGTCTTTCCTGGTTGAAGGCAGAGTCAATTTTGAATTTTTGAGTATTTCGTAGGCCATGACACTCAATTTTTTTGACCAGTAATGACCCAAAACACAAGATATTGCCATGCTGTTGTTTTTTATTCAGTCTTCCTGAATGACTTATAAGATGGCTGACTAAAGCTAGAACTTTAGTTGTGGCTGTGGAATAATATCTCTCATGTGAAACTGCCACACATAAGGAGGTCTACATCTGTGAACTTTGAACAGCTGAGCTTTATGCTTCAGATTCCAGGTTCTAAATTATATCTCATTGCTAATTAAAAGAAATATTACTGGATGCTTTTGTAAACTATATCGATTATCTCAATTCATATGTCTCCTCTGGCTTATGAACTTCTGCATCTTCACACATCACTCCATGGAGTAAATGACTCATGGTTCAATATCTGACAAACAGGTTGGATCCTTCAAGATTTCAGCATAATAGATGTTGGATAAGCATATGTGGTAATTCTACTCTTGAAATTCCTTGGTTGAAGGATCAAGTGAGACATTACCTTTTAGATTCTTTATTGTCAAAAGAAAAGCCAAGTAAGAATGGTTCATTCCAACATGAAGCTTCTTGCTGAAAGAAAACTGACTGGATTATTTCTAGATTTGACTTGGAGAAGGGATTGGAACTAAAAGTAGCCATGAGGACCCTCAGATCTCAACTTTCTTTGAATTTGCTTTTTCAAAAAGCAGTGTTTAGGTTTCAAACTGAAATGAGAAACTTTTTTTTATCATTGTACTCTAAGCATGGCCAGTGTAGGTGCTTGGGGCCTAAGAGAAGGAAGAACTGAGGAAAAAGTCAGGGAGCTAAGGTCAGATGGCACACCCCACTGGCAGTGACAGCTATTTCATCATATGTGGTCCTAGTGGATTTTTTTTTTTTTTTTTTACCACAATTCTACAAATAGATTATTTTGTGGTTTGGGCACCAAAGCCTTCAAGACATAGCTATTTAAATAATCATCGAATGATTTTTTTTTTTTCTGAGCAGGTTATAGAATTGGATCTGATTTTATTTTTCAGTCAATGGGTTCCTTAGACATTAACCCCCAAACAGAATGACGTTTAGATGCTAAAGAGTATGTCATAGTTTATCATAACCTTGGCTTTCTGGACTAATAATGACCCAAACATTCCAGAGAGTAGAATGCTTTCAACTGGTAAAAAAAAAAAAAAAAGAAAAAAGGAAACAAAAGATGAAATAGATCTATATGTTTTAACAGGGAGAGAAGGTCAAAGTGTATATTTTTAAAAATGTATGTTTTAGAATGATAAGTATAATGAGTAAGATTATTTATTTTTGCATTGAAAATCTCTGTGCAAATGTATAAATGGTATATAGGTAGATGTATGTAGGTTTTTAAATAATACATATGTTGGTATATGAATAGGAAAAATCTAGAGAGATACAGCTATTAATGAAGTATTCACAGTGTCTACTTCTGAGTTCAGTTTTGGGGGAAGAATGATATTTATATTTTACTTCATATAATTTGTATTAGGAATTTTAAAAGCTGGCATTTATTGAGCATTTACTATGTGTCCAGAACTGTGTTAAGTATTCCACATACTTAACATTGTCTTACTCAATCCTCATACACCTGTAGCTGCTCTAGAATGTCTGTATTAGAGGTACTTACAGGTGGCAAGTTGCCAGGAAAAGGGTATCTAGGTACTTGCCTTGAGTTATGTTTGTCTACCAACCACACCATTGTAACCTGGATTGTCTGTTTATTTAGGATGACTTGGCAGGGAGGAAGAGGAATGCTGCCAGGAAATTCTTGCTGTTAATACTGCTCATAACAATCCAAAGAAGTCAGCACTATTATTCCCACTTTAGAAACAAGGAAACTGACGCACAGAGAGGTTAAGTAGTTTGCCCAATGTCGCATAGTTAGTAAATAGCAAATTAGTAAAAA
>NW_011916081.1:0-2998 GCF_000151845.1 Pteropus vampyrus | reverse complement strand
ATTGTTACTCTTGGGACTCTGGGAGGGTAGTCCAAGTACCCATCTTGGATAATGGGAGAAGGCAGAAAACACACATATGTGCCACCAAGTTCACACTCTCATTTGATCCTTACAGCTGCCCTATAGGGCCCCTCACTACTTTGCTTCCTTCCCTAGACTCTGCTCACATCAGGTCCTTTGCTTCACCTCCCCTCTCCATTAAAACTTGACTATCTTAGGTCTCATCCTATATAGAATCTAGGTTCTTTGCTAGACCATGTAATAAAGCAATTCCTGCTATATGGGTACTAATAGGTTAATGAGAAATTAATCTCAGGGTATTCTTTTAGAGCAGAATTTCTGGAGATATATAAATAGTACTGCAAGAAGCAAGAATTTCGAGTTATTTTGCAGATTATTGAGGAAAGGATAGGAATGTGAGCAGGAGAGGAAGCAGAGAGAGAGAGGTGGGAACTAGATCACTGTGAGAGTATTTCATATCACATTAAGGTATTTGGATTTGAGTTCACTTAACATGGTGTGGCAGGGTCTGTTTGTCTACAAGCCCCTTTTTGTCATGAAAGTCTATTTCACCACCTGGCAAAAACAATACATGTGCCCTTGATGTATACACACACACACACACACACACACACACACTCACACACACACACACTCACACACACACACAGCACAAGCATTTCTCTATCCTCCGGGTCTGACATGCAACAGGAGTAGATACAATTTTCAAATCAAAGCCACAAGTACCAAATCTTCTTTCTCAAGTGCTGTGAGTGATCTCATTGGTAAATCCAGTGGCCGGCCAGCCTAGAAACCCACTCAGAGCAGCCTTTACTAAGGGATGAGTTGAAAAGAAATCCTCTGGGTGAAGGATTTTTTTCTCTCTTGGCAAAATATAAATTGCTTTCTCAAGTTAATGAAAAGAAGAGAAAAACAAACAAACTCTGAAAGGTATTTTAAAGGAAGTACAAACTTGAACAGATTAAGAGACACTTATAAACAGCCTGTTCTACTGTCCAATTCCAGCCTTGCAAGGCTCAACCCACAGTGACTCTAGGGTCATCAAAAGAAGCCCATTGGGGTTGAGGTTTGGGGAGAAATAGTGGTGTCAGGCACATGATGCGTGGAGCCTTTGCTTATCTGAGGGTCTAAGATTCTACAGCAAGCCCCAGAGCGTGCTGCCTGCCTGCCTGCCTGCCTGCCTGCCTGCCTGCCGGGGTAGCAGTTCGCTGCCCAGTCCCTCTGCTGCAACTCCTGGGAAGAGTGCTGGGCTGCAGGTGGTGGGGCAAGCCCAGCCAACCTCCCAGAGGCAGACAAGAATGCTAGGAATCAGGGGCAATGGAGTTCATGAGATCATATGCTCTTCAACTGGAATGGTATTGTAAAGTTATCCAGCTGCACTCCCACTAGTTAGTATTTAAATTTCCTCTACAACATTCCCATCAAGTGGTTATTAAGCCAGAATTTGAACAGCTCCCATGACAGGACACTCTTATCCTTCAAGGAAGGCCATATAATCTTTGGATGGTTCTGACTGAAGGAGTGGTCTTGCTAACACAATCTAAATGTCACCCTAAGTTCAGCTACTTGGTGTAAGATGATCCTCTGCAGTCACACAAAACATGTTTCTGCGTGTTCCAAGTGTCAGGTGTTTGCCTGAACACCTGGGTCTATTGTGATGCAGATTAGGCCAGCCACACCGTACCTCTGAACACAGGTGATGGGGCTACCTTGAACCACTTCTCACAGAGCAGGTAAAGGTCTGCTCACCTCTGAATCCTCAGCACAGCCCCATGATGGATACGGGAGATATTTGGTAAATATTTCTTCAGAAATGGATAAATGAACAAGCCTAAACTTTTGGCATCTGTCTCATCAGGAAACATAAGTGACATTAATGTGGAAACTCCTGTTGGATTTATGAACTTTAAATGTTATTTTAAAGGACATCCAAGACTCTTTCAGCAAAGTCATTCTAACCACACCCTTAACTCAGTGTACTCAGCCAGGGGTAGGTACCAAATTTTGTGTTTTGTTTTTGTAATAGATTTCTACTTGAAGAATTATGTTATCTCCTTTATCATATTGCAAATTCTTCCAGAAATGTCCTTAGAAAGTTGTTTTGGTTTATTGTATAACCCCCAAAGTACCAAGACAGTGCTGGGCAAATGTTAAGTAATCAATATTAGCCTATATTAGACTATATTAGTCTATATTAGGCACCCACAAATATTTATAACATGAATAAATGATGGCAGGAGGTTTATATTTTTATGTATTTTTAATTGTATGAATGTTGTTGTTGTTTTGTAAAAGCACAAAAGTAAAATTACCTAAACATTACTTCTTACAAACATAAACATTCACATATGCACACACACCTTCCTTTCCATGTTTGAATTTTGACTGATTCCTAGAGTGTGTTGACTTTACTCAAGCTTATTTTTTTAAATCAGGTTTTCACTATTTCATTTAAAACTAGTCTAAAGTTTTTTAGTTCTTCTCATGGACCCTGTAGAAAAAATATTAGTAGTAACTAATAATAATAATAAGATCCATATCATAGCCCTAAAATAAGCACTAAAATAACAAAATTAAGAATTATATGTAATAAGCCAAGAGAGGAAATAAACTAGATTAATTAAAAAATACTGAATTAATCACCAAAAAGGCATAAAAAGAGGAAAAAATAGAACAAAGAACAGAAGAAACAAATAGAAAATATAAAACAAGATGTTAAATTTAAATTCAACCTTATCAATTAATCACATTAAATGTAAATGCTCTAAATACCCCAATTAAAAGACATAGTTTGCCAGATTAAATATAACGAAGCAAGATCCAATTCTACAGTGCCTACAAGAAACGCACTTTAAATAAAAAGACACAAGTAAAAACTAAAAGAATGTAAACACTAACAAAAACAAAAAAGCTGAAGTGGCTATAATAATATTAGTAAAAATAGATTTCAGATAGCAAGTATTATCAAGGATAATGA
>NW_011916080.1:0-3410 GCF_000151845.1 Pteropus vampyrus | reverse complement strand
TTAGATGCAGTAACTGGGTGGTGGCGTGGCCACCGCCGGTCAGATGAAATGGCGCAGAGATGATTCTGCAGAGAACACAGCCCCTGGCCCACCTCCTGCCTGGCCAAATCTCCAGCCACCGCTACACCACATTCCTGTTTGCCCGCAGCTGAAAAGGTAGTGAAATAGACATGCACAAGCAGAACAGCTGGCCGCCTCTCGAGAGGTCCGTACTGCCAGGCCTAAGGGCGCTGGGGACTCAACCAGCGAAAGCTTTTCCTTGTTTTTCTGGACAACTTATTTTGCATACCGTTACTGACTTAGAAAAAAGGATTAAAAAGTTTCTGCAGAAGGAAGTTTGTCAGGCAAAAAAAAAAGTGCAAACTGTGTCATATACCAGCACACGAAGCTGTCCTGCCAAGTCACCTAACTGCAGAAGCACCTCTCAGGAGTATCCGCGAACTCCATGACCCTCATGCCTTTGGGGGTGCGGGGGGGGGGGGAAATGCGTGTGAGAGAAACCAGCCCCTTCTTCTGCCAGCACAGAGCATCACTCGCGCCCACCGGTGCAGGAAGGGGCCGGCAGGACTGCTCCAGGAGGTGTGCACAGGCAGGAGGAAGCAGATGGCCGCCCGCTGGTTGCGCTGCTGAAGACACATTTGTACTTTTCAACAACTATAAGCAAGATCTGAAATGCACACTTATTTCCAATGACCTTATACTCTCTTACTCTACACATCCCAGATTGCTCTCCTGTAGCTGCTGCTGCCACCATGAGGTACCACCCCAAACTCTGCCTGGTCAGCAGATTCTATGGCCAAGTCACAGGCCTGCTGTAGGCACAGCATCTCCACCGGCAACTGTGGGCTGGGTGAGAAGATGAACTCACCCCTCAGGAGCACAGAGCACCCCTGAATGAGTGGTCAGAGCCCACACGGCAGGTGTCAAGCCCTCAATCACCGCCACAGAGTTCCTAGGCCAATTTCCAACTGTGTCCCAGCAGCCGCCTCCGTGTAGGTGACTGTCTGCAGACGAGACATGTGCCCTCCTGCAGAGAACAGGCTCTGCTCACCCAGAGCCTTCCTGGCCGTTACCAATTCATGCAGTGCTAAGTTCTGGGCACAAGTGAAAGTCCAGAGAGGCACAAAAGGAGAAGACTAAACAGCGGGAAGGCTCTAGGTACAAAAGGCCGAGCTGTCTGAGAAATTAGAAGTAACATCTTTTTGACTCCCTTCTTCTAGTGTTTCTTAATGTTAAACTCTGCCACCATTTCCAGGCCATAAGAAAGAAGAGAAAGGGGCTCTTCCGGTGTCTGTCCCGGGTGGACGGACATGGCCATGGCAACGAGGTGGCTCAGGAGGGTGTGGGGACCTGCTGGGGACCTTAGACGGACTGGCTTGTCTTGTCCAGGGGCTCTGGGACAGTCCCAGGTCCCTGTCTGGGCTCCCAACAGGCCACAGACTTTTCTTTCTTCTGCTGCCCACACAGAGGGACCGGCAGCAGGTAGGAGCCTTCCCAGGGCTTGGTCTCAGAACTCTCAGCCCGAGTGCGGCCTTACTCACCGGGACTCGAGCTGGGTTGGTAGTGCCCCTCAGCTGGGACACAGGATGGGTCGTGGCTTTGGTGAGCCGAGCCCACCCCTGAAGTCCTGGCCGCCCCTGCACCTGCCTTGTCCCAGGTGGAAATCAAAGCAGTATCCATGAAGCACCAACAAGAGCTACGAGTCTACGAACATACGCTCACACACGTACACTTGAGGCACGAGCTGCAACACTTGAGCGAAGAAGCTCTGGGACAGGGATCCGGAGGGGACATTTTCCATGAGCAGTCACAGTTGCTCTGCCTCTGAACTATGTGAGTGGGCTTTGGACAAAATAGACGTCTAGAACCATGAGCTGGAGAGCTCCTCACTTTACGGGGGCAGAAGCTGAAGGCCCGGACAGGGAGGTGACTGCCCATGACTTGCCTAGACCTTGTGGAGCTCTACGGCAGGTGGCAGGTGACTGTAGGGGACAGGTCACTCCTGGGCATGCAGAAACCCACAGTGGGCTCAGGCTCTAGCACGACTAAGACCGCCCTGAGAGGCGATCTACTTACTTCCCACTCACTCCCGACATTTCCTAATAGCCGGGTCCACTGGTCCGCTCTCTTTCCTTCCCAATCCAGACACTTTCTGAGATGACAATACAGGCCCTTCGCTCCCTCTGACAGACTACTACTTTGCAGAGACTCTGTCCTCGCCCACCTGACGTCCCACTTGAGGCCCCCGGGGCCAAGGCCATTTGTGGCCCAGAGACGGCCGCCATGCTTTCTCTTCCTCTCGCTGGATTTTCTGGAGACCAGATTCAAGCAAGAAAAAGAGTCTGACTTTTTCTGTGCATGAGCTGCTCTTAAAGAGAATTCCATTCTTCTCCCTGCTTTAAGAAGAAAATCAGTCCCTAGCTATTTTCTGCTATGAGTGAGTGTGAATGAAACTGCGAACAGGATAAATGATTTTCAGGATTTGAACTATACTCCAACTACATCCACGGGGTGGTCTGCACTCTCTCGTGCACCTACTCCTGACACCACCTCCATGAGACTGTCGTGTGAGAAGTCACTGCACTGGGGTTGATGGATGTGACTCCGCCGTCAATTGATCCATACCTCTTCTCTTTCCCATGGCACCTTAGCATTAAAATGCCAGAGCGGCAGGGTGAAGGGGACCCCGTACATAATGAAGGGGCACAGCTCAAACCCGCTTCCCCAAGCTAAGAGGACAAAGCCGGCCAACCTCTCCGAAGACTCAGCCCCGCTGCTTGGGAAACTGGAATTCAATCCAGGAAGCACGTGGGCATCGGTGGGCATGGCTGCCTACCAGTGTAGGGATCTCCCTTAACGCCGAAGTGTGGCTACCAGCAACAGTCACCAGACTGTCCTGGTGTATGGCAGACCCAGCACCAGCCCTCTTCGGGCCCCATCTGGCCTGCCCTGTGCTCCCCAAGCTGCGATGTCAAGCCCTCCTCTTCGCACCAGGAGTGGTTCACGTGCTCTCAACTGGTAGTCCACGATTCTCCCCAGCGAAACAAAACATTTGATTTACTTCAGGAGGAATACTTTGGCGACCAGGATGGGGGACAGAGGGCTGCCTTCACTCACAGTCCCGACACACTTTACTCTGCTCGCTAGCAGCCAGCTTGCCCATCAGTGGGGACTGGAGCTCCCACTCCCCACTGCCTGGAAGACAGACAGACAGTCCAGGGCACTACCAACTGTGCCGGCAGAATCCCTTCTCCACATCTTGACAAAGCCAGTCTAACCACATCTCAGCAGCCAAAACCTGTCTGCCTCCACACATGGTGGCCTTTTGGCTGTCATTTTTACAAACTGAAACACATCTTCTCCATGCACCTACTTTTAACTCTGAGAAGCCAGAGGACTGAGCAGCGTTG
>NW_011916079.1:0-1225 GCF_000151845.1 Pteropus vampyrus | reverse complement strand
TATTCAATATAAGAAATATCAGGAAAACACTAGTCATGAGAACCCAAAGAACCCAAATCACATCTGATGGTTTCAAGGGTTGTGTTTTCGAAGTGAACCTAGATGATCTGCAGAATGATGAAGTTACATTTAGAAAATTCAAGCATATAACAGGATACTCAGGGTAAACTGCCTAACTAATTTCCATGGCACGGATCTTACCTGTGACAAAAATGTGTTCCATAATCAAAAATGGCAGACTATGTTTGAAGCTCACGTTGATGTCAAGACTACCAACGGTTATTTGCTTCATCTATTAGGTGTTGGTTTTACTAAACACACACACACACACACACACACACACACACACACACACAATCAGATTCGTAAGCCCTTATGCTCAGCATCAACAATCAGTCCGCCAAATCCAGAAAAAATGATGGAAATCATGATCCAAGAGGTGCAGACAAATTACTTGAAGGAAGTGGCTGATAAACTGATTCCAGATACTATTGGAAAAGATATGGAAAAGGCTGGCTGATCTAATTATCAGCTCCATGATATCTTTGTTAGAAAAGTCAAGATGTTGAAGTAGTCCAGATTTGAACTGGGAAAATTCATGGAGCTTAATGGTGAAGGTAGCAGTTCTAGAAAAACTGCTGGGGATGAGATGAGATAGACAGGTGCTAAAGTGCTACGAACTGATGGATATGAGCCCCCAGTAGAAGAATCTGTTTAAAATTCAAGGTTTTCATGGTGACAAATAAAAGAAAACCTATTCGTGATGTTTAACAAAAAAGTGTGAAGGACCACTACACTATTATCAAAACAACTTCAATGTTCAACAATAGTAGTTTGGTTAAATAAAGTATATGACATCTATTCAGCAGAATACAACACACATTAAAAAGAATGTTGTAGTGGTATACTTACTAACATAAAAAATGAAATATATATTATTAAGCAGAAAAAATTTTAACATTATGTACACTATTGATGAGTCCTTGTTTATAAAAGAGAAAGGGCACATCTGTATCTATTGCAATGCAGTATGTGCCTAGCAAGTGGTCTGAAAGGCATATATATTGTTGAAATATGTGTGGAATTACGGGTGGTATTTTTCTTCCTATCCTATTGCTTTTCATTTAAAAAAATATTTCTATAATATTCATCTTTCTTTTGTAATATAAAATATAAAAAACAAGAAAAGCTTCTAGAATTCAGTTTCTAAACGAATATGTCATCA
>NW_011916078.1:0-1837 GCF_000151845.1 Pteropus vampyrus | reverse complement strand
TAGTATTAGCTGAACAATTTGAGAAAAACATTTGGAGACTAATTTCCCATCCTTGGATGGGTAGGCAGAACTGTCAGCACTTTCCTGCCTCTGCACATCCATGCAGGAGGTAACATAGTTGGGTCAAAAGGCTGGATGGTGAGAATTTTTAAAGAATCATATAATTATGTCACCTAACATTTATAATCACAAGGCTTAGCACAAGTTTTTGTTGATGACAGTACAACTGGCTTTGATTACACTTGAGTATTAGAATTTGTGTTTCAGAAAAGCTAAGTAATTTGCTTCAAGTTACATGACTAGTAAATAATAGACCCAGAATTTAAACCCAGATTATTGTTTTGATAGGAAAAAAAATTATTTACATATATACATATGTAAATATAATTTTTCTTAAAACCAATTACTGAAATATGTCCATTTTGAAGTAGCAAATCAGTTAAAAATTCTGTCTAGCTGAGAATTTACATCATTCCATTTGTATTTGCTATAATTCTTTTCTTCCTTTCTAAAAAGCTGAGAGTTAAATTTAACATGAAAACCATCATTGTGGTACTGTTGGGAGTCAGTTTTTTTCTTTTTCTCTTTCGTTTTAAAAAAGCCACTGGTAAACTTATACTCACCTTTGGTGAACTGGCACTTGCTCATACACAAGTATCAATTTGTTACCATTTGTTTTCTCAGAACAATCTGATTGTTTTGCTCTCTTCCAGGAACTGAAGTGAATATTTGTACTGAGAAATATCCAAATTACATATTTCCAGATATCTCAGCTTAGACAGAATAAAGATGGCACCCAATACCATAGAAAAAGAATTAATACTTTAACAAATAATACTTGTATAATTGGCTATCCACTTAAAAGAATATTTAAATTTAAACTCCTACTTCATTGTATATATACACCGAAATGAACCCCCCAAAAATCCTAAAATTAATTACAGCCGTAAATGGAAACGAAACTATAAGACATTAGAAGAAAATTTAGAAGAATATTTTATGTGCTGTAGGAGTTTGGGAAACATTTTTAAGCAATTCAAAGGGCTAAGAAGTTATAAAAGAAAAAAAATAGATTTGTCTATGTCAAAATTGAAATTATTTGTTTGAAAAAGTACACCATATATAAAATCTAATGAAAAATGGTAAATTGAGAAAAATCTTTGTGATGTATATGACAAAACATAGAGCCAATTATTTTTATAGACAAAGCCCTTATGAATTTGTAAGAAAAGGCAGTCAAATAGATATCTGATGGGGAAATGATTAGGAAATTTATAGTAGAAAGTACAAACAGAAAATATCATACAACAAGATCCTCTACCTGACCATGGATAAATAAAATACTTGGAAGCCATGAAATGATCAGATCTTCATCTTCGAGGGACATAACTGACTGAAGACTCTAGCTTTTGACTTTATATCCAGGAAGGCCAAGCTTCCCATGCAGCTGCCCACCAATGACTGAGAATAGTAGAGGTGCTAATGCGAGTTCATTCTTGTGACATACAGAACTCTGACCAGTTACTGGTTCAAGGATTTCTCATTGAAATATCAGTAATAAACAAGTTAGGTAGTGAACGCACAAGTGTTTAAAATAATAATTCTTTTATTATCATATATGTATTATATTTTCTTTTGCATAGATAGTATATTTCATAGTTAAAAAAGAATAATGAGATTTTTTTACCCTTTTAATAATTAGTAACACTTTTATTAATTCCTAATGAGTCTACAAATTGCTATAATTTGTCTGCAAGTAATTTAATACCATATATTAATTCAAAATACACATGAGATTGATTCAGCCATGTCATACTGGGGATCTATCCTGAAAAAG
>NW_011916077.1:0-1830 GCF_000151845.1 Pteropus vampyrus | reverse complement strand
TTCATCAGCCCCATTCCTGGAGGGGCTCTGGCTCCTAATGGGCTGTTCTACCCAGGAAACGAGGAGTCACACTTAAAAAAAGAAGAGTGTGATTAGTAAATAAGCTCTGAGTGCCTCAGAAATGTGATTTCCTCTCTTCTTCCTGCCTGTTGAGCACAGCTATTATTTTTCAACAGATAAAGCTGTGAGATCAGAAAGTCTGAAGTTTCCGTTCCTTCTCTCAGTTCCACTGCTGTCACGACCCCCACAGCATAGAAGTCTGTTCCTGGGGGTGCTGAGGAGCCTGTATTGGTTGCTTCTAGTGGCTTTTTATTTGGTAAAAAACCAACAAAACACACACACACACACACACACACACACACACACACACACACACACACACCCCAGAGAGAGAGTCGAGCTTCTAAAAAGGGGCGGTTGCCCCTTCCTCACAGAACTGTGGCCAGGGTGGTGACATGTTCAGAGGGCAGCGGGGGCCTCCCTGCCAGTTTGGCGGGGCCTGAGGTCGGGTTGAAAAGGGTGTCTCAGCACAGTGGGGAGAAGAACAGTTGGTGTGATAACTTACTCCATTGGCTGAGGGCTAAAGGGAATGCTGAGTCAAGGGGGCGAAACGCCAGTTCTTTCTGAGAAGCCCGAGTAAAGCTTGAGTCATGGCACCGTCCTGTCTGATGTGCACGCTGCCAGCTTTAGGTGTCAGGGCTCAGGATGACAGCCCCTACTCCCTAACGCACCTCTTCTTCAAGAATTATTACCCAGATCCACTCCCCAAATAAAAACAATATGTTCGCCTTATGCTCGCCTTAAACCCCTCTAGACTGTGATCGTGAACTGTGTCTTTCTGTTGCTATCTAGCTCTCTTTCGTTCTCAGAAAACAAACTTTATTTTATTGTAAATACGCCACTAACATATGTGATCTGGGTCCCAGAATTGTATCTGTATCTGTTCTGCACGGGAAGCCTGGCAAATAATGACGTAGAAACTGCAATTGAAGTGTTTGGACTCGGAGCTCGTTTCCAGAAGCGGATTCTATTTTTATTTAACACACACATTGAAGCAAGAACCACAGGGCTCAGGATACTCCAGGGCTGCTTGTTCCTAATTGTTAGGACCCATGGCCGGGCACTGAGGGAGGGTCTTTTTACTGGATGTCTTAAAAGGCATTAGGCTAGGTCTATGCAGCACAGAATGATTCGGGTACTTCAGGGCCAACAATGGGTGTGGAGAGAGTAGATGATGTGGTTCTAGGAAGTAAGAGGGGCTCTTGCCCATGGAGACCTCTCTCCCCGGTCTGACGCTCTCATTTCTGGACTGGAGTAGGTAATGGAGGAGGAAGGGGGTATACCAGAGGTGGTCTCTGCAGAGAGGGGGCTGTCTCCTGCTCTCTGCCCAGCACGGCTGAGCCCGGCTTTTCACCCCCAGCCCAGCAGCGAAGTCTTCCTTCAGCCCCTCGGCTCCTTGTGTGTATGTTTGTTACAGTGCTCATTGCATCTTCACATCATAGTATATTGTTCTGGTTTTTAAAAATCAACTTCTTTAGGTACAATTTACAAACAAGGAAACACCCATTTCAACTGTGCAGACCGATGAGTTTTGACAAATGTGTAAACAAGCACCGCAGGCCAGATGTAGGATGCTTCCAGCATCTCAACAGGCTGCCGTGTGGCCCTGCCTAGTCAACGCCTCTCATTCCGCCCTATGAAACCACTGAGCTGATGTCCATCATTATAGGCTAGCTTTGACTTTTCTGGAGTTGGGGCTCTTTTGTGTCTTGTTTCTTCCACTCAGCATGAGGTGCTAGAGGACTCATCCATGTGTGTGTAACAGCAGTC
>NW_011916076.1:0-2046 GCF_000151845.1 Pteropus vampyrus | reverse complement strand
TTAGTTCGCTGCTTTTTTCCTCTGCTTGAGGACATTGGTACCATAGGAGCTTGCTTCACCACTAGCAAGCATAATTTGGAATTAAATGGGTAAAAGTCATCAGTAGAAACTTATCCCAATCTCCTCTGAAGGATGATTCAAGGCATGATTCAAAAGTTTCTTAGAGGATCTCTAATCATATTGAACATTAGTTAATTTGCTCATTAAGGCACATTTTAATTTTTCCATTTTTGCTGTTTTTCTCTACTTTCTTATTTGTGGTTTCTGGAATGACCTCCCACGTAAACTATTTTAGAGTAAACAGTTCTCTGTTAAACCTTTTTTTTCTTTTGTAATACAAACATTTTTACTCCATGCACTAAACTGAAATATTTTTATAAGTTCCTATATTTTAACTTGTCCCGTTATATAGCACTTAATAGATATTACCCAATTTGTGTTTAAGGTACTGGAATTCAAGTGCTCAATCTTTATATGAAGCAATCTTCTCCAGCACTCCAAATAGTATTATTATTTTTTTTATTTTTGTAAGATTAGAAGTGTTTTAACTATAACTAATGTGTAAAACATTGGAATAAGAATAATAATTAAAGACCCAATCTAGTCTATACCATCTAGCTTAATTTATATAATTTATTCATTTACATAGCATTATTTGAGATCAATTATAAGTCATATTCCAGGCAATACCCCAGGGTTTTAAATTTTATCTTAAAATAAAAAGAAATAAGACAATATATGAACAGATAGTTACAATACATATGGTACATATAATGTACTATGTATATCATCATATGTACTATAGTGTTATACAGTTTAGGAAAGTAGAGAGCACTAACTCATGCTGGATTTTGGCTATGGGAAATGTCTGAAAATTTCTAAGTGTCAAGACAAGTCAGAATTGCATTTTATCTGGATATTGCTGGCAGTTGTTCTAATGATAAATTGAAGGGTGCAAGTCTGAGACAGAGAGAGATATGGCACAGAC
Source organism: Pteropus vampyrus (assembly GCF_000151845.1). Taxonomy (NCBI): domain Eukaryota; kingdom Metazoa; phylum Chordata; class Mammalia; order Chiroptera; family Pteropodidae; genus Pteropus; species Pteropus vampyrus. The sequence continues at coordinate 1,058 of NW_011916076.1, read as the reverse complement.
TTAGTATATATAAGAAATATAGAAATGCAGGTAATAGGATGAATAAAGTGGATCATAGAATGTATGTAAGAGAAATATTTGGCAGGACTTGATGACTGTAGCAAAAGTAGAGGCATTATTAGGGTCTTGAGCAGATTTAGGATAAGGTTCACAGCCAAGCATGAGTCTTAAATTGTTAGTCTATGTGACAGGGGTGGATATTGATATATATACAATTAAAAAAAAAAAAAGAAAGAAAACATATCCCAAAAGAGTATCTTTAGGAGGCATTATTATAAGTTTGACATTAAATCTGTATTTGTACATTCACATAAATATATTAAATATATATATATAAATTTTTGATTTATAAAACTTAAAACTATTAGATTTAAATCCACAAGCATAGATAAGCTTTCCCAAAGAAAATTTATAGAACAAGTGTTCTCTCTCCAATCTTCAGACTCCAGACACACTACTGTAGGTACAATTTTCTTTATATCATTAAATAATTTCCCCCCTAGGGTAGGAAGACAAGAGAATTCATAATTTAATGGATTCATCTGTGATTACTTCTTCTGTCCCACCCTTTTATCCAATCTATCAACAAATCTAGTTGATATTATTTCCAGGTATATGTGCCAAATCTACACATCTCTCTATCTCCACTTTCACACCTTTACACATCTCCATATTCTTTTATCTGTTACAGTAAAATTGTATTTTCTTAGGATAATAGCTGAGAACAACCCAAATGCCCATCAACTAATGAATGGATAAACTGTGTGTGTATATATATAATATACATATATTATATATATATGTATATATATAATATATATATAGTATACACACATATATACATATATAGATATAGATAGCTAGAGATAGAGATATTTATAGATATAGATATAATATATATACACATATACAATGGATTTTTTTTTTTTAATATGAAACGCTTCACGAATTTGTGTGTCATCTTTGTGCAGGGGCCATGCTAAACTTCTCTGTATCATTCCAATTAATAGTATATGTGCTGCCGAAGCGAGCACCACAATGGAATATAATCAGCATGA
>NW_011916075.1:0-1546 GCF_000151845.1 Pteropus vampyrus | reverse complement strand
AGTAGATTATTTTTTAATTTCTTCCCAAGGCTCCTTTCTCTGTTGGGTCTAATTATAACCATACAGTAGAGAATTTTTTGAGTCACCTTTGAGCTTTCTTATAAATATTGGCCTTTTCATAGATAAAAAGGGAATGAATTGATAATGGAAGAGCTTGCTTAGGCTACTTTGTGTTTGCTGCTAAGTTTTAAGACAGAAGAAAACTTGTGTTTTTGCTAGATTTTTAGCTTCTAGTGGGGTTCCCAGCATGTGGTAGAAACTCAGTAAATGGTTTTGAAGGAATTATCTATCTTAGAAATAGTCAAGGACAGAGAAATGCAATTTCTTATCGTTTTTTTAACTTGATCCCCAGATGTCATACTGGTTTGTAGACTTCAAATGTCTTCGAAAGATCATAAACTTAAATTTGTTTATACTGAAACTGCCCTTATTGGGTGAGTTCTATAATTAAATTAATTATTTTAATCTCAAATGAAAGACTGATTTCAGAACACAAACTTATTTTTTTTTTTGTTCTGAGGATATTTCGATAGCTATTTCCACAAAATGTGAAGATATGCACATTCGATCTGTTATACTAGGTAACAATAACAGGTTTTGGGGGAAATTTTTTGGGTACAGTTCTTATTACCTAATTACTATTGCCTTCCTGACTTTATGAGGTAGTGGGAGGTAAGGAAGAGCGATTATATACAATAAGATGCAGTGTTTAAACCAAATTCTACCCCCAAAACATCCCTTAAAGAGTTTTTCATACAATAAGATAAGAAGCACTTGAGAAGTAGTTAATATTTTTCCATCATGAATCTTGCTAGTGAGCGTGGGAAATACTACTAAAAGAACAATAATCTGAAAAAATGATTCAAACAAATATGCTATTAGAATCATGCAATTAAAATAAATTAAACTAGTGAGTAAAGATGTGATACTTTATTTCTTACGATTGCACCTATGAACATACATACTTAGAGACTCATACAAAGAATAAATGGGTTTTCTTTATACTTTATTAAATCTCTAAGTCATCGGAAAATACATAAACCCATACTTCCTGGCTCATATCTCATTTATTTGTGAAAGAGGGTGAAAGTAATGGCTCCAGATGTTTCCCATCTTTGTCAGAGTCCCATATCCTATTGATTGCTTGTTTCCAACAAATCGTTGATGAGCCATAAACTCTGAAGCACTCTATGCCCTGTCTCCTTGAGACTTTCCTTATAACTACCAGAATCAGATCTATTCGTCTGCTTTTCTTGTTTTTAAACATTAGTTTATAACCTTAATACCATCCACTTAGCTCTCACCAAGGTTTTGTTTTCCCCTGAAGAAGAAAAATGAACATTTTGCATTTTTAAATTGCATTTAATAATTTGGAAATCACATATGGGTTTCCGTTCATAGAAAATGCAGCCAAATCCCATATCAGTAGATTTGATTATTGAAAACACAGGATAAAAGTTGCTTTGTAATGTTTAAAAGTGCTGAGGAAGAGCAGTAAGATGCTGTGTGGTATAGCTTTGATTTACAGATCAACGAGAGATGAGAA
>NW_011916074.1:0-3227 GCF_000151845.1 Pteropus vampyrus | reverse complement strand
GTCCACCGCCAACCCTTCATTAAGACGTTTGTAGAGAAAGGAAATAAATCCCAAACCATCTTCTATATATTACAAAATATTTTTTAAAGCCCCATGGTACCTCAGATCACTGTTATCTTCTAAAAAAGAGAGGCATGTAGGGGTTTCCAACCAAATACACACACACACACACACACACGTTTCCCCCATCTAGTTGAAAGTGGAGCATTCCTATGAAACCCTTAAGTCAAATGTGTAAAGCAATAGAAGCAATTACCTTAGGGCACATCTTGCTAACAGATGTACAGAATAAATGGGAGATAAAGCAGAGATGCTCATAGACACTGTTCACTAAGCTCTTGCAGCTTGATGCTGAGATGCTTAGTGTGGTTTCTGGGAAAGGAGCTTGGAGGTGCCACTCTCACTGCTCAGGCTGTGTGCGGCCTCTCTAGGGGCTCCTTGCAAAACAAACACGGAACACTTTTGCTTCTTGCAAAAATCTTCTTTGGATTTCTTTCTACTAGTGAAAACATGTACTAATGTAGCTCTTTTGTAAAAGTAAAGTGACATAAAATGAACTTTTGAAGAGTGGAGAATACCTGTAATATAAAGGTATTATTGAATATATATTTAATTTTATATATAAATAATTTATATATAGTTATAATTAAATATATTTATATATTTGATATATTTAATCATATGCACACATACACATATGTATAACAAAAGAACCCCCCCCACTGTGAAGCTAACCATATAGGTCAGCGATCCCCAACCTTTTTGGCACCAGAGACCGGTGCTCCTATAAGAATCTAATGCCTGATGATCTGAGGTGGAGCTGAGGTAGTGATGCTAGCACTGGAGAGCAGCTGCAAATACAAGTGAAGCTTCCCTGCTGTTCTCCTTCTGTTGTGTGGCCTGAGTTCCTAACAGGCCATGGACTGATACCGGTCCACGGCCCAGGAGTTGGGGATCTCTGGTATAGGGCATCTGTGGCACCCTCCTAGGGTCCACAATAAATCTGCTTCTCTGATTTATAAACAACTGTGATGGTAGGGCCATTTGTTTCTCAGTGTGCAGTCTGTATGTAGTCCGCCATCAAAAACAATTGGATCTTGTTAAATCAGATTCCTAGGCTCCAACCAGACTTACTAAATTGCAATATCTGGGGATAAAGTTTGGCAATTAGCGTTTTTCATAAGAACTTAGTGATTGTCACATGCCCTTAAGTCTGAAATCTAAAAATTGTTTTTCTTTGTTCTTGCTCTGCCAGAATACCTTTGGCAAGTCAAATAACTTTTTTTGTGTCTTATGATTTTGAAAAAAAAAACCTTTGGTATGGAGATGAAGACCAAAATCTGTATTTGAATCTACAATTCTCATTATGTATCTTTGAGAAGAGCACGTGGACAAATTTATTTTTATCATATATATAAAATGGAAATATCAACACCTGTTCAACATATCACATGGTGTCATGAAGATAAAATTAGATAATAAAAGTGAGGAAAATGTTCAAACTCTGAGGGCTATAGAGATGAGAGCATTTTCATTTTCTGTAAAATATAAAGATTTCACGGATGTGATGTGAGGGCAAATTTTAAGATTATTTAGAAAGCGCTTTGAATTTTTTTCAAAGTTAGATGTTTCTAAAAGGAGAAAGTAACTTAGATGAATTACTTATAATCCTTTTAAGTTATATTATTTTACTTTAGGTAGTGGTAATAATTTATAAAGTTCAGAATTCCCAAATGAAGAATATTATAAATGTCCTTATGTTTTCTTTATAATTATATCCATAATTACTAAATGAATAATAGTAAAAGTAAATGACTTTTTTTTTTGGTATAATTTCCTGTTAATGCCACTGCAGCTTTTATGCAGACTAAAATAAAGGACAACCTAATTGTTATTAAAATTAATAATAGCCTGTGCTGATTAAATGATAAATCTTATTAGCACATTATTCTACCCCCTTTCTGCCTGAACTTGTCACTGGGCTGGAGGATTGTGGATTCATTTACTAGAATGGGATCCAACCCAGCTACTGATTCTAATGCTCTCTAGACCTAAAAATGATTTTTCCATATGTTGTTCTTGTGATAAACCAGATTAGGTAAATATTCCTTTAAATTTATTGCTTATACTAGGAAGTTGACTCTTGATTCACAAAAATCTTTTCTCTAAAAATTACTATTTTGTGCAGAGTTACAAAAATGTATCAGGAAGCTCAAAAAATAAAAGTCGATATCCCAGCTACCTTGATATTATCAGCTAAGCCTTCAATTCTATACAGTTTGCTGATACAAATGGTGAAGGATCCCAGGGCAACAAGGAAATTCAGGATGAGAAGATCTCAAGTCATCTCTCAGAACTTTTCTGAAACACTTAATTGTGGTTGGGGAACTAAGTGGCATTAGGATATGAAAGTTAATAGCACTACATTTGTCACTTAACTCGTGTTCAAAAACAATTATTTCCCCCCCCTGAATTTCCTTTCTCCTCCCTTCCCCACCCTACTTTTTTTCTTTCCATTACCTTTTTACATTCCACTTCCTCTTTTTCATTCTCTATAGTTTCCTCATTAGAAGACAAATTCTTAAATGTCGTCTCAATAAAAGCACACATTCTCTTGTTTGAAAGGACATCATGACTTTAATTCACCATAAAGTGTAAATGGCTGCTAGTAAATCCTTTTTAGAGTGAAGAATTTTCAGAGTATTTAGCAGGTGAAGGGGCACTACAATCTGATTAGAAAGACAACTTCATAAAAAAACAAAATCTAGGCACTTTTCTTGCAAGCAGAGAATATTTTTAAAAGTTATCTGTAAGTGATTTTGAGGTCTCTAACTCAAATACACTTGGATTTATATTTTTTTATTCAAATTGTCATCACCTTTGGATCACCCCAGCAGAAGTGACAATGATATTGTCCAAATTATGTCATCTTACAAAAAGTTTAGGATGGCTGCCCATTTCTAGTGAATAGTGAATTTTCCAATTTCTAATGAAAAATCACCCACAGAAATTTGGCTACTCGTTTGAACAAATGATAAGGAACACACTCATTTCTTAGCTCATCCCAGGATACATGACAGAACCATGAATCAAGGATCAGGGTTCTGCTTAATTCAGTCCCCAAACATCACTCTTTTCTCAGTGTCATATAGCCATGACATCTGGATCTCTGCCTATCTTAATTCCAGCCAAGAGATAATTGCTTATACTCAAGCCTAGGCATGTGA
>NW_011916073.1:0-2358 GCF_000151845.1 Pteropus vampyrus | reverse complement strand
TGTAATCACTGCCATCACCCAAGAAACGCTCACTGCGTGTGGCAGGGGTTTGTGTTCCGTGTCCCCCTAGAACCCCCTACTTCCCCCACCCCCATATTCAGCATGGTGCCAGGCACGTGGTACAGGGCTCAACAAACACTTGTGGAGTACCTGGAATGACAGCTGGGAGCACGTCACATCCTCACACTACCGGTCACGCCGGGCAGCAAGACCCGCCAGAAACAAGACATGCTCATGGATCCAAACAGCTAAGGAGCAGAGGCAGGCATGAATTTACTGAGCATCTACTATGTGCGTGGTTTTGGCACTCGGCAGGAAATAAAGGGACTTGGGGGTTACAATCAAGATGCGGCTTCTACAGATTTTGCTGGAGAAAGCTGATTTTTAAAAAAAAATTGCAAGAATAAACAAGTATGATGTAAAATGGGGGAAATGTCTGTCATAAACATAAGACGCAAGATTCCTCAGGGGAGGAAAAAAAAAATCAAATCCAATTAGGTATTTTCCGATTGCCTTTCCATGTCCTTTCTGACCCAGGCTGCTTCACCTCGGGTCTTGACTGCATTTTATATGCCCACGGCAATGCAATCATCTTCAGAAAAACAGTTTCCACGGCTCCTCCCGTCTGGTTTTGCAGCATTATAAGGAGCATGGAGTGGATTCCTTCTCTGAGGCAACCAGTTTCCTAGGCAATTAAATGCTGTTTATATTCCAAACTCCGTACTTGGGCTGAAATTGTCAAGCTTGGTATTACCTGAGTGTTGCTTAGGATGTATCCCCAGCTAGTTCACTCTACTGTAACTGCCATCTATTAAAATTTCCAATCTGTTCTCTCCTCGAGGGATCGCACAGTACTTGGCAAAGGTGCAGCTTCTAAATTCTGCAAATTATACTCACATACATATATATATATATATATATATATATATATATATATATATATATATATACACACACACACACACATGTATATATGTGTGTATATATATATATATATGTATTTTTGAAATGGCAAGGCTTGCAAATTACTGTACCAAACTGACACCCCCATCTGCTCTCCCTTAACTGGAGAGGCTGTGCTGTGTTCCTCCCGCGTGCATAGACGCTTCTGTATTGGTTCCTTCAAAATGGCACGACGTAGACGTCAAACTTTCGTGAGATTCCTCCCTGAGGCCACTGAAGCAAGATGCTGGTTTGTGTCACTTCTAGGAGTGGATAAGGCTAAGTTGTTCGCAAGGAGTACTAAACAATGTGAACTGGATATTAAAGAAAAAAATTATTTGTCCCCAAATCGACATTGCTTTTTGAGAATGTTGCTGTTTCTTTGGGGCCACTTCTCATGGTTTTGTGTCTGACTGGAAAAGTGAGACAATGTCTGTATTTCCATCTTATAGGCTTCTTATTAGAGGGACAGCCATGGCCTCTGTATTAAAATAGGGACATTTCAGTGGTTATTATAGTTTATTAGGGGTTCCCAGGCCCTGAACAGGGGATGAGGGCTCAAAGCAGAAGTCTTTTGGTTTAAAACAATTTTTTAAAACACAGAATGTGTGCCTTGTTCCTCCTGTTCCTCTCTGCCTTATTCTCAGAGTTCTAGCTTCTGATGAGAATGTCTTTATGCTCTTTTTTTTCCTGAGGAAAAAATTATTGTCTATCCTGCAAAGTTCAGATCCTGCCTCCTCTGCAAAGACTTCCTGCCACCTCCATCAGCAGGTCGTCACTGTCCCTGAGTTCTCGAAGCTTGCCGCTCCTACTCTGTTGACAGTCACCTCATGGGCTTTGTCCCGCCGTTTATGGTTTATGTGGAGACACCTCGGAGTGGCAGGTGACTGGGACGCAGGCGCTGTCATTAAAACCTGGCCCGCCCAGCCACCCGAGGAGGGTCTGACCACCATTTGACTATTAAATGCTCACGTGTCGCTCAGGTCACACAACTTTGGTTAGTAATGGCAAAAAAATATTCACACACACACACACACACACGCACATCATTCTACTTTCAAGATCTGGCCCCGCCCAATCACCTGCCCTTCACCTGGTCAGGTACTAAAGCCTCCTCGTTGTCTTCACACGCTGGAGAAGAGCGCCGCCAACTGTCGCAGGAATGAAACAGACCCACGTCTAGCCCTAATTTTCAGCTAAGTGTTAGGAGCGACCCTTCAACTCCATCTCCGAAGACAGGGACCCTCTTCCACACGTTTCTTCTGTCCCCCCAAAGCCTCCCGGCGCGTAAGCACCTGGCCTAGGTGTGGCCTTCGGGGCGCGCGCGTCACAGACGGCAGCCGCGTCACAGACAGCAGCCGCCGGGCTTGGAGGCCGCTGCGGGTGGCCCTCCCAGTACGCGCCCATGCCCAGAGA
>NW_011916072.1:0-3281 GCF_000151845.1 Pteropus vampyrus | reverse complement strand
TTATGTTTTATTTAATACTATGTAAATAATTACGGGATCACTAGTAGCAACTTGAGATTCTCTTAAAACTATTCTGTATTTTCAGTGTTTTACTTATAAACATTTGGTTTATGTTTTCTGTTATTTTTTCAGGTAGAATCTGTTTCTCCTCAATTTATCATATGAATAACCTTTTAGGTTTTTTTTTTTCCTAGCTGTTGTCCTATTTTACTTCTTCACAGCCAAACTTTCAGAAAAAGTAGACTCTCTTGTTACATTTCTTCTCTTTTTTTTTCTCTTCAGTCTGTTGCAGTCTCACTTCTGTCCCCGTCGTTCTACTCAGGTGCTCTTGCTAAGGTGATAACTTCCTAATTGCTAAATCCTTTGGCTGTCTCTTAGTCTTCATTCCACCCAACTTCTCTAGATTTTGATTTTGACTAGCCATATGAAATGATTAGACAGTCTCTATTTTTAAAGAGCTCTTAGCTATCCTTTTCTCTCTTGAACTTCTTCTCATTAGTTTTCCTTTATCTGCCTCTTCATATTGATGTCCAAGAGTATATCTGTTTGTTTTTCTTTTCTACTCTTATATTTTCTCTGTGTTATCATAATATCCTGACAACACCCAAATCTGTCTCCAACTCAGACTTCTTTTCCTGTTGTTTGCCAATGGCTACTAGACACTGCCCCCCCAAGTGACTGATGAGTACCTTAAATTCAACACGTCCAAGAACAGTTTCATCATCTTTCCTGCCAAACCTGCTCTTCCTTCTGTGCTTCTTATCCTGATTTAATGTCTGTCTCATTAATTTAGTGACTCAAGCCAGAAACCTGGGAATCACATTAGATTTCTTACTTTTGCTCACCCCTTATCTTGTCAGTTTTCCTCCTCCCCCCAACTCTCCCGTTTTCCTCCTTCCACCTCTCCAACCCCATCATTTGTCTTTCATTTCATATTTCAGCGATATAGATGTATTTGCAGTTGCCTGAATTCTTGGAACAAGATAGGTTGGAAGAGATTAACAAAAAAAAAAAAAAGTAATTTCCTGCAATACTTCACTGTGTCATGATTCTGTACATACCATTTTTTCTTCTTATAATGCCATTCACCTAATTGTCTTCTCAGACCCATCCAAGTATATTTTATAGGCTTTTTTTCTATTCTCCCATGTAATACAAATAGCTTACTTGTACTCAGTAGTTACTGTGTGTCTGACCTTGTTTAAGGCATTTAACAAGCATTAACTTATTAAATCTTCATAACCTTCTGAGGTAAATAACTCTTTCATTCCCTTCTGTACTGAGGAACTGAGGCTTAGATAGAAGTTACATAACTTGCTCGAAGTTTGTATAGCTAATAAGTGTCAGAGTTAGGATTCAGACCCAGTCTGTTAGACGTCAAAGCCCATTGTGCCTCTTCTTTGTGCCACCAACTTCACAGTGCTTATGCTGAATTGAAATTGTTTGTTTTGAATTTATCTGCTTATTAACTATGGTCTCCTTAAAAGCAAAAATAATGTCTTATTCTCTGTCACCTTCCACAGACACTAGAACATTGCCCAGCTTATAGCAGGCTTTTAGTAAATGTTTATGAATGAGTTAGTAATTGTCAGTGTCTATAGTCATTTATGCAAGAGAGTTGAGTATAAGTTATTATACATCATGTAAGTCTAAACACATTTTTTTTTTACCTAGGAATTTACAGCATACATTTTTTGTATGGCTTTTCCAAATACTTTTTTTCCCCACATGCAATTTTATGTTGAATATTATCAGAAACAGTTATAGCATCCTTCCATCCATGCCTTGATTCTATCCCCTCTTGCCTTTTCATAAAATTTACATTATTATCACTTCTCTGCCCTGTATCTTAACTTCATTCTCTCCACCGACTCATTCCTGTAGCAGTTGAGCTTGTTCAAGTTTTAGTTCTTCCGATCTCCCCCTTTTCTTTTACAGCCAAATTCGTGAAAGCATTGACCAGAGTTGCTGTCTTCATTGCCATGACTCCCCATCATGTCTTTAAAGTAGCTCTTGCTAAAGTCACAGATGACTTCTGTGTTGTCGGATCAACTGGATGTTTTTCAGTCTCCATCTTACTTGATCTCTCTTCATTTTAAAACATCTTTCTTCCCTTGTTTCCTTGACATTGGGTCTGGTTGTCTTTTTTATGTATCTGGCCTCTCATACTTAGTATCCTTTGTCAGCTCTTCCTCTTCAACAAGGCGTTAAAATATTAGGGTTCTCAAGTCTTGATCCTATGCCTCCACCCTTCTTTTTCAACCATTTTAGGTATTCTTTTCCAAATCCATGGTTTTCATTTTCCACTCACATGCAAATAAGTAAGGCCACTTTGTAACTTATGCCCAAATCTCTCTCGAGAGCCATATACTTGCTTTCTCCATTGTCTCCACTGCCTTATACCCCTCAAGTTCAGCATGACTAAAACTGAATTTGTGACCTTTCATTATTCTAAAAGTGAAGGGGAGCAATATTAGATAGTTATAAGCAGAGGAATGGGGAGTAACGTGATGTGACTTGTATTTTTTGAAACTCCCTGTAGCTGCTGGATGGAGAATGGATTGTGGCAAATGGTACAAGTGAAGCATAAAGGCCATTTAGAAGACTCGCGGGAATCTAACAAGATGATGGTGACTTGGACTAGAGTACAGTGCTGTTGGTACTGAGAAGGGATTAAATACGAGATATATTTTGAAAGTTGCATTAACAGAATTTACTGTGAGGTATAAAAAAAATAGAAGAATCAGGAAGACTCCTACATTTTTGTCTTAAGCAACTAGATGGTTGGTGGTGTCCTTAAATGAGATGGAACAGACTGGAAGAAGCAGGGTTGTGGGAATGGATCAAGAATTCTGTTTTGGCTCTGTTAAACTTGAGATGCCTATTTGACCTCTAAGTAGAGGCTATTGGGTAGGTGGTCTTCAGTATAAATCAAACTCAAGGAAGAGATGGAGGCTCGAGATAGAAATTTTAGAATTATTAGCATACACGTGGTATTCGAAGCTAATGGGCTAGATGAGATTACAAAGGAAGGTTAAATAAAAGTTAGGGTAGAAGACTACAGCTCTTGAAGGTGAGAAGGAGAAGCAAGCAAAAAAGGTCAGTAAAATAAGACATCTAGGACTGCTTGGTTTCACAGAGGCCAAGAGAAGAAAATATTTTGTAAAATGAGGGAGATCTTGTCAGATGTGCTCGAGAACTTGAGTAAGATAATGTTAAAAAGTGATGGACTCTGTACTGCTGTTACTGCAATACTGTAGGTTGTAATCGTGGGTATAGAA
>NW_011916071.1:0-2701 GCF_000151845.1 Pteropus vampyrus | reverse complement strand
TCTCCTAGACCATTGATTAATATGTGGTAGATGTTCACTATATATTTATTGAGAGAATTAATATAACATTATATATATTGATTTTTCTCTGTGTCCGTGCCCCATTGTCCCACAGAACAGATCTAATGAGTTAAACCTTTTGACCTCAGTGCCTGCAGTGATTTAGTGATTTAAGAAATATATGTGCTTGTCCCTTCAAAGTCCTTATGGTGATTGATTGATCATGTCAAAGAGATATCAACAGAGTAAGGTCTTAAAAATAGCACTGCCTTAAAAGTCAAGAAAACTGTTGGTTTTTTTTTCATTTCCTTTTATTCTAATTGAGATTTAATTTATATACAATAAAATTGCATAGGTCTTAAGTGTACAGTTTGATAAATTTTGACAATTGTATATATCCATGTAACCACCAGTCTGTTAAGATGTAGTACAAATCCATTATTCACAAAAGTTCCCTCATGTTCCTTTCGAGCAGTTCCCCACTGAGGCCTCTCTCATTGGCCTGGAGATGGTTGTTTACTCGTTGTGTCCTCACAAGTCCTTTTCTCTGTGAGCTTCCATCCCTGGTGTACCTCCCTCTTCTTATAAGGATACCAGTCGTATTAGATTAGGGCCCACCCATATGGCCTCATTTAATCTTAAGTACTTCTATAAAGCTTTCTCTCCAAATACAGTCACATTCTGAGGTAAACTGGGAGTTAGAACTTTAACATATGAATTTGGCAGGGAGAGGACATAACTCAGTCCATAACAACTACTTTCTTTCTAATCTTTATGCTTTTTCACCCTTATTTCATACTGCCTAAGACTTTCATTACAATGTAGAATAAAATGGTAAAAGTGGACTTTTATGCCTTGTCCCTGATCTCACAGGGAAAGCAGATAGTCTTTCACCTTTAAGTATGATTTTAGCTGTAGATTTTTTGTAAATGCTATTTATCAGGTTATAAAATTTCCCACCTTGTTTTCTGATAGTTCTTATTCATAGTGAGTGTAGAATTTCATCAAATCTTTTTTCTGTACCTATTGAAATAGTCAGAGTGTAACTTCAAAAACAGCTTTGAAAAAGTTTGACATTATTTATTAAAGATAAAGAACAAATACCCTGAATCCCAGCAATTCATTTCTAGGTATACATAGAGAGAATCTCATATATACAATGATTAACTTACAAATGTGTTCATAGCTATGTATTCAGTTAGAGTAGGCTAAACTATGGTAACAAATGGACAGGGAAAAAAAATCAATGGTTTAAAGAACAATAAGTTTCTTTCTTTCTCATGTAATGGTCCAGGATAAGAGTTCAGGGTGACAGCAGTTTTGCTCCAAAGAATGATGGCTTTGTCATCTTTTTGTGTCTTCCAAGCTCACCCTGAACATTGCAATTACACAGGGGATGGCAAACTTGGTCCATGGCCAAATCCATACCACTGCTTGCTTTTGCAAATAAGTTTTATTGGAACACAGCCATTTCCATTTTTTACATATTGTCTGTAGCTGCTTTCATGTACAACAACAGAGTCATATAGTTGCAACAGGAGCTGGATGGCCCACCAAGCCTAGTATATATACTGTCTGACCCTTTATAGGAAACTTTTGGTTGGCCCTGCGTTAGTAGGTCTGCAAGGAGGAAGAAAGATATGGGAGAGTACATGTGGAAGGTTTTTATAGGACAAGTCCGAACTGGCACATGCAATGTCCATTAGTTTTCCTCCTGATCATACGTAATTACTAGGGGGATTGGGAAATATAATCTAGCTATATACCCAGGAAGCAGGGAAGAGTGCATGAGTGGATAACTAGCATCCTCTGCCACAGCACCATTCTTAATAGCCCCAAACCAGAAACACTCCAAATGAATAAAAAGTCATAAATGCATAGCATAGAATGCTGTATAGCAAAGAAAACAAACTGCAGCTATGTAAACATCAACATAGATAAATCTCACAGAAATAATATTGAGCAGAATTCTTAAAAAGAATATATATAATATATTTCTATATTTATAAAGTTCAAAAGCAACAAAACTAAGTCACATTTTGGGGATATATATGTAAATGGTAAAACTATAAAGAATAGAAAAGGAATAAATACGAGAACAGTGGCTGCCTTCTGCTGTTTCAGAGGGGAGAAGAGTTGTAATTGGGATGGATATTGGCGATGCTTCCAGGTGGCAATGCTGCCAGTATGTTATTTCCTGATCTGAAAAGAAGTCACACTAGTATTTTCTTTATCACTTATTCTTTAAACTAAACTGAATGTATAATATAGCTCAGCTATTTTTAAATTGAAAAATAAAACAAAGAGCCTAGAGACAGAGTTTTCCTAAACATTGAATTCTAAGAAGTTATCTCATCATGAGATATTGATTGATGGATGAGCAGACAACAGACCCAGCTATATGTAAATAGGACGTGATCCATTATGTTCAATTCCATCTGTGTATGCAAAAATGTGTGTGTTTATTTACATAAATATATTCACATATATTTACATATATAAAAATATATACATTTATATATGAACTTTATCAGCCTAATGGATAATATTCTTACCAGCACTTTTATTTTTAAAATGTGTATATTATCTGCGTGTGTATGCATAAATAGAGAGAAATGTGTAGTTCTATGAATATGCATAACTGTATGTAACTATTGGTATACTAAACATTAAATCAAATTCTGTAGAAGGAATGGATTGA
>NW_011916070.1:0-884 GCF_000151845.1 Pteropus vampyrus | reverse complement strand
TAAAAGGTAAGCGTTAGGTAACTGTAGATTGATTGGAAGAAGGGATGAATGGATAGTACCTGAAGGAGGTGACAAGAGATTAGGAAACATGGTAATTGAAACCAAACCTGGAAGGGCTTTTATAATATACCATGATTGGGCTTCATCTCAGAGATTTTTAAATGCTAGTACTGCATTGGACACCAAGAATTATATATCAAGATATACAGTTTCAAATGATGTCCACGGAAGGCAAATTTGGAGGAGAGCTTTTAATGAGAGAGCAGTAAATGAGAGCCAGAGCACTGGCCAAGACAACAGAAATAACAAATTAACTCAAATTCAGTAAGTGAAATCTGAGTCAGGAGTCTGGGCAAGGCTTACCTGGTCCTCTGCTCAGGATCTCTCAGGGCTGCAGTCAAGGGTTTGGCTGCTCTAGGTTCTCATCTGAAGCTCACAATCCTCCTCCAAGCTCATGAGGTTATTGGCCCATTTGACTGATGTCCCCATTCTCTTGCTGGCTGCCACCTGAGGTCTGCTGTCAGTGTTAGAGGCTTCCCATAGTTACTTACCATGTGTCCTTTTCAGAGGCCCTCCCTCAACAAGGCATCTCCCTTCTTTGAACCCAGTAAGATCATCTCTCAGTCCAAATTGCTAAGATGGAGTCTTATATAACATAAAATAATCATGGGAGACTATTTCCATCACCTTTGATGAATTTTATTTTCTAGAAGCAGTCCCAAGTTCTGCCTGCTATACTCAAGGGGAGGGGACTGTACAAGGTGTCACACACTGTGGCTCACCTTAGGCTGTGTCCACCACCAGATTCATTTTAAGGTCAGACATTGAGATAGATGGGTTGACCATCTCCCATACCAGCATCGAGGAAGCTAAGTAGAGTGTGA
>NW_011916069.1:0-2760 GCF_000151845.1 Pteropus vampyrus | reverse complement strand
AAAAAAAAAAGAAAGCATTGCTGTTACATGAGTAGGACATGCGAAGAACTTAGAACTAGTAAGCGCTTGTGTATACTCACCAATATGACTGTATATTGACCAAGATGGCTTTATCATTTCTTTCAACTTCACTAAACTTTAGACTGGCTCCTGACCTCCCTTTTCTTAGACTATTTATTTTAGAAAACTTGCAATTGTAAATTCTTTCTCTGTTCCTTTAAGATATAAATCTTCTAATCGACTCTTGCCAGTTTTACAACCCGGAAATGTCTTTTTCAAGGACCTGGGAGCTATCCCTTTTGAATGTAATCATCAAGAAATATAGTGCCTCTATCTCCCAAACTCTGTGGGGATGGATGAGCCTAGCTTCCACAAGGAACAAGTAGGAAACACAGATGGCTTAATTACATGGACCAATCTTCCTTCAAAGGCCTGCCAGTACTTCTCCACTAGCTTACTCTAGCACTTAAAAATCTCATACCATTTGACATTAAAGAATTTTGTTTCAGTAGAGTTTAATCTCTCTCCCCTATTGCAGTAGGTTTCAATAAAGTCTTCCTTGTCTATTTAGCTCTGCCTGGTATAATTTTCTTTGGCTATATCACAACAATCCATATGGGAAGCCTCTTTTTCTGACCTGGCTCATGGGTAGCAGCCTTGGAATCTGGCCAGTAGGCAAGAAGAAAATCAATAATTTTTGGCATTCTTCTACCTTCCTCTTTTTCTACTTATTTCCCCCAAGTTTTGTTGCCCTCATTGATATTAAAGCCTTTACATAATGCACACACTCCAGACCCATTTTTCTCCTTCCTTAGTTAGTCCATATAACATCTGCCATATAATAAAGATGTCATTCAAAAATTTCTCAGAGGAGTAAATGCCATATAATGACTCTTTGTATTATACATTCTAAAAGAATTTCCATTTTAACAAGGGAACTCTTTACCCAAGAAGTTTATTGAATTATGTCATTTTATCACTAATTTCAACCTAAGGAAAGAGGTGTTATTAGACATTGGCACTTTCTAAAAACTCATAATTAACTGAACAAATTGCATCTTATTTAGCCCACAAGTAGGCCCTGGTTCGTACAAAAGGACAGAGCATATGTTCACCCAGAAAAAAAATGAACGAACAGATACAGAGTAAAACAGAGAAATCCAAATCTAAGTCATATGGACAAAATTGAATAATGACTCATTAGTTCTTTTCTGTAGCTTAGACACAAATAGAGAAAATGGGATGTACCTCCACTTATAATCTAAAGGTTTAAAAATAATTTAGTAAGACTAACGTCATGTAAATGTCACAGAAGCTTTATCTCTAGAGTATAAGCAGAACTCCTACCAGCTTCCTACATGTCCTTCCAGAGAGCTGCTCACTCTCAGTGGCTAGTCATAATTCCAGAGGACACTGGTGTTCAAAGAAATAAATCCCTTTAATTGAAGCAATATGGGGCCATAGATCAGAAACCGTGTACGTGTATGTGTAATGGTGGTATATGAAAGAAGAGGGTGAAATACATTTATTTGATCTGCTTTCTGATTTAGGAACTGTGTGTATGTGTGTGCGTGTGTTTGTGTGTGTGTGCGTGAGTGCGTGTGTGTGTTGGTGTTAGTGCTGTGAGTGCCTGTACAGCAGGGCAGATCTGCACAAGGTCTTTCGAACTCAGGGAGAAGGTGTACAGAACTATGGGAGGACATTCTATTGACTGAACAGAACATTAATATTTCAGAATATAGTGTTTGCATTTCTGGAGGAAATGTCAATTCTGTGTGACTTCTGATTTTGGAAATGTGGTTTGTATGACTCCTGGCACTTGTACGATCTCGAATATAACTTCCTTACCAGAGAATGCCACTTCGAGGGGCTCGTTTTTGTGAAAATAGAAATTACATTTCTGGAATGAGGAATCCAGTAAAACCAGCTCTAAATTCATCGGTATTTTATCTTCGATTTTAATTTTTAAAAGTTTAATAGAGTAAGAAAAGTTGATGTTCCAAGCATGAAAATAAACCGAAGAAGCAAAATGAGGCATCAAACCCAGTTCTCTTGAAATGCAAAAAAAAAAAAAAAAAAAAAAAAAAGTGTTCCTTTCTTGATTTGTTTTCTCTCTGGTGTCAGAGGATTTCTTGGTCGTTCGGGTGACTTGTTCTTATAAAAGCAAGGTCTTTCTGGCTGTTTCTGAGACCTGGGATTTAGAGTGCGAAGACAGGTGGTGACCTAACCCACCGAACGTCACGCGCGTCTCAGTACCATAGGACACCAGAATTCCGGGCAAACTCTCCCCTTGCTAAGGGCTGCTCAGCTCTGCCAGAGACAGGAGCGCCGGGAGAGGAGAGTTATGTTTCGGTGGCAGAGCCAGTTAAGTAGTATGTTAGGCGCCGTTCCACTAAAGGAGACCTTGTGAGCAAATGCCAGCTCCTTAAATCTCCTTGCACTTTCATGCACGGGACGATGTCAGTGATAAATGACGTGGAAACTAAACCACGGCGAAGTACTTCAGACGGTCTCTCTAGAATTAAGCTGGTCACGTATAGATCTAGGAGTCAACCTTTTCAATCTGCAGGGAGCAGCCGAGACTGTGACCTACAACCAAGGCAGGAGGGAAGGCTTAACTTGAATAAAAGGCAGAGTGCTGTGAGATAGGCAGCCTCGCGCTTTATTAGACAGAAAGGCTAGGGCAGGAAATTAGATCCCAGGTTAGCGTGGACATAGATTTTTTGATACATTCCAAAAGGCCTGGACTTGACTTCCTGG
>NW_011916068.1:0-2534 GCF_000151845.1 Pteropus vampyrus | reverse complement strand
CCGGCGCGCCAGGGCAGCGACGGGAAAGTCCGTTCACACGCGCGCACACGCGCACACACGCGCGCAGACCCACGGGACACACTCGCGCACACAAAGTTCCGAGCATCCTACGCCCGACCGTCTCGCGAGGCCTCCCGGGGCTCGGGCCGGGGCCGCCCCAACCGGAGCTCTGCCCTGCTCCCCCTTCTCTTGCAGGCTCCCCGCTCCTTCCCCCCCCACCCCCGCGCCCGCCCCCCGCGCGCCCTCCACCCTCCCGCCCCCGCTCCCACCCCTTCTCCCCCACCAACCCACAGGCGCAGATCGTGCTCCCGGGGTTCCCTGGAAAGAGGGCCAGCCCCAGCCCCGAGCGCCCCGCGGACTCCCAGGGCCCGGGCAAGAGCCACCCCGCGCTCCTCCCGGGCGGCGCAGGAATGAGACCCCCGCCTCCAGGCGCGGCGGACGAGCCTGCCACAGGAGGAGGAATTGTTAGGGCTCTTACCTTTTTTATGAGGAGAAATTCTGGAGAATCATTTCAGAAACTGAGGGGGGAAAGTGATTGAAGACAAAAAAGACCCTTTTCCTGCAATCCCCGGCCTCCTGGTATCAAGACACTAGGACAACATCAAAGCAACTTAGGGGGAACACTTTAGGGGCCTATTGTCTGCTCTGGTCTGATCTGTTTTTCTTCTGACTCCCCCTCTTGCTGCGGTGACACTTGGTACGGCCCAGGCATTCATGCCAAGTAGCTTTCACACATGGAAGCTTGTCTCAAGCAATTGCTGACAAGCCACAAACAAGACATTCTCCCTCCCTGCTCTGCACCCCCCCCTGCTCCCCCTCCACCTTTTCCTCCTCCCTCCCTTGTCCCCCCTCCTCCTTTCTTCTGAATGCAAACTAAAACTCTCCAGTGACAGGCTCGCAGGCTTGGCCTAGCTGCGCGCACGCACACTCTCTCTCTCTCTCTCTCTCTCTCTCTCTCTCTCTCTCTCTCTCTCTCTCTAGCTCTCTCTCTCTCTCTCTCTCTCTCTCTCTCTCTCTCTCTCTCTCTCTCACTCACACGCAAGCCAGCTAGTTGCTGCTGCACTGGTGGAGTTAAGAGACAGGAAAAAGCCTAAGCTGGGTTGGGGGCAGGGAGAGCGAGCGAGCGGGAGAGAGAGCCGCCTCCTGTCTCCTGGTAAAATGGCAGAAGAGAGGTGAGCCCTTTGGAGAAACAGCCCTGGCCACACACGTGCGCACACATACACACACTGGGCGGCAGTCTGAGCGCCAGGACCAGCGAAAAATGACTCCACAAAGGAAAAAGCCATGTCCCACCAGCCTGAGATCGGGGGAGTGGGGAGACAGGAGAGCGGGCGGACCCCGTCCTGGGGATTGTGCTGCACGTTTAGGTGGTTTCCTTCTTTAGTGAAAAATATGTTCCCCCCAAATCTAGGCTTTCTTCGCTGCATAATTGAGCCTAGACCTGAGCGACCGGTTAAAATAAAACCACGAAACCTGTAAATGTGCAAGCAAACTTAACGGCGGGTTCAACTTGTACCCAGGATATTTTTTAAGTGGATCTTTTCTGTCTCTCTCTCTCTCTCTTTTTTTCAAGCAGAAACCCTGGAGAGGAGTCGCAAGGAGAGTAGTAACAAGTAGTGTGAACTCTGAGAGCTGTGACATGTGATGCTAAAGTTACTGATTGCCAGGCTGCTGGAATTTATGGAGGGTGGGCACTGCGGGTTGGAGGGGGGAGGGGAGTCTCTGTGAGCTGTTTTCTAGGAATGAGGGGGGAATGAGGTAGGATAATGAATATGGCAAGAAGCAAGCAGGAATTTGATTGGTGTGGAGGGAGGAGGAAGGTGGGGGTGTAAAGGAGGGAAGAGAAAGAGGAAAAAAAACACACACTGCATTAAAAAGGAAGAAGAAAAATGGAAGCCCAGAGATTGAAACATGCGGAGTAAATGAGATGGCAGAGGAAGACATAAAATGTGAGCGAAAAAGCACAAAGGACGCGGAAATTTGCAGATGGCACGGAATCGGGAGGGCCAGCTGAGATGGAAAACGACAGGATGATTATGTGACATTCGTATTCTCACCGTGTCGTGGGGTCAGAGACCTGACAAGGACTCCTCTGCCTAGACCAGGGTGGGTACCCCTCTCGGGGCACGATCGGAACGGAAGCTCGGCTCCTCACTGGAGCTGAACCAGTTCTGTGTTTCGGCACCGAGGTGGCTTCTACTCCCGATCCTCAGAATCTTCCTCTACAAAATGCACATCACTCGCTCCTCGGTAGGGTTGCAATAAAGAATAAATTATGACTCTTTACATTCGATACTAGCAAAATGGTTTGCCGCTACCTACAACTCGCCCCCTCAGACACGTCTTGTTTCTGCTCCCTCTTCCCCTCAGTTTGCTCTCTGGCATGGCCGACTCCTAGAGCTGTTGGCCCCGACGACACCCATCAATGATGGCAGAGGCGGTGATGGTGATGATAATACCAGTCACTTCCGATCGAGTATTCACTTGAGTCTCAGCATTTTCCCGAGCGGCTATACCGTTAGGTCATGTCTATG
>NW_011916067.1:0-1294 GCF_000151845.1 Pteropus vampyrus | reverse complement strand
CATTTGAAGGGATTTTAGCTGTCCTGTTGGTGACACCTGTATAAGTAACATCTGTTGGTGTCTTAATGATATCATCTCGTCATTCATATTTCTGTACACGCAATGGTTTCTTACTGAAACCACATGAATTTCTGTCCAAGGACTTTCTCTGGTTTCGTGAGTGTGCAGTTTATGTTCAGAGCAAGACAGAAAAAAAAAAAAAAAAAGCCACTCTCAACCAATAATGACTAATTATTGGTAGAAAAACACCCCATATTCTTCATGTCTGGGGAAAGACAATTCAGCCAATTCTGTTTTCCAAGAAGAGCCAAAGAAAACTACCTTCAGCAAATGGAAGGGCTATAAGGTGGAGGGCAGATCAGTAACATGTCTCAGAAATTCAGTGGTGGCTGTGCTCAGTATGCCAAATGGTGGGAAACAGATGCTACTAGAACCTGGCTGCCTAAGCATAAATTTGGATGTAGGATCATGGAAAAATAGAGCAGGACCTATTGGACATAACCCGTTGGCAACAAGTTGGCTATAATTATCTTAACAGGCAACAAGCTGGAGATGGTTAGTAGGGACAATGACTCACAGAGTTGTGACAATGGCTAACTGTAGATGGTGCTCTTAAAATATATAGAAGCCAGTGTTCAAATTGTTTTACTTATATAACCTAAAAAGTTGAAGAAGTAACCGAAAGGTCAGCCCCCGCAGCAGAGAATCTCAAGTTTTCTGCCCAATATCCAGATATGAGCCAGTTCTTAGACCCAAGGGCCCATCAACTGAATGAAAGGTTGTAACCTCTGGAAGACTATAACATCTATTGCCCCAATATGACTATTTATCAATTAACTGTATACTGAAGACAGGGGGCAAAGAGAATGCAAAGATATTTTGAGAGACGTCGGTCTCAGCTGACATTGATAAAATCCCAAACACCATCACATACTCACTATTGGAGTAGGAACATATAGGGCAAAATGATAAATACAGTCCTACCCTAATTTCTCCTCACCATCGGTCTGATGGATGGGGACCATTCTGTGACCATTCCCTTGTTCTCTGAGTGTATATTTGGAATAGTATACATGTAAGCTGAAAATTTTACATTGATCTCTGATATTGGAGTAAGAGCCATTCTGAAAGAAAAAGCTAAACAGAAACCCCTGACACTATCACCCAATATAGCCAGAAGTAAGTTAGAACAACGCTAATTCCAGGTGAAATGGTTAGATTAGTCTCATGTCTAAGACTTAAAGATGCAGGACAGCGGGCCCTATAAATCACAATTTAATTCCCAATCAGGTTT
>NW_011916066.1:0-1667 GCF_000151845.1 Pteropus vampyrus | reverse complement strand
GACTGCACTGGCCAGACCCTGGGCCTGGTCTCGGCAAGAGGCTAAGGCAACATAAGGGGTCTGGGGGGTAAGTCATGCCCGGGGAATAGAAGGGAGCAGGCCGGGGTAACCACCCAGTTGTCTGCGCATGACGGAGGTCTGAGTGTCTCTTGTCACAGAGAAGGTGGCCCCGCTGGCTCTCCTCAACCCACCTTCGGGTGAGTGGGCAGGCCCACACTGACAGAGCACTGACCTTGCTCCTGGCCCCGGCAGATCCGCCTGCAGGCTGGCTGTTGTGAGCCTACTTCACAGATGTGGAACCTGAGGCTCAGTCCGATGAGGGGCTGTCCTACCGCCAGTCATTGGGAAGGCCTTGGCAGCTGCACACTGCCCCCACTCACGAAGCAGGTCCCAGGCCTCACAGGCTCGCCTCCCCAGGCCACTCTTTGAGATGACTCCCAGAGCACAGGAAGAAAACAAAGCATTTATTTTTATCAACTGTTTCCCATCCTTGAAAGCGCCTGAGAGGTGTTTGTCAGGAGGTGTGGGTGACTCATACAAACACAGAGACAGAACTGGCTATTTTTGCCCCAGATTCTGGCACAGTGTGGGCAGCACCCTTGCAGGTGCATGGGCAACCCAGGCGGAGACAGAGCAGTAGGTGCTGGTGCTGTGGGGTGGGTGTTCCCCCTGTTGTCAGCTCCGGGGTCTCCCATCCTCTCAAGGGTGACATTGGGCCATGCAGAGGGAAGACCATGGTCCCTGCCTCTTCCCTCTTCCCTCCACTCCTTGGCGTCTGAATACGAGGCGCTTGCCCTGCCACCTCCAGGGGAGCAGCCACCACCCCACCTCCGAGGGCTCGCACCTTCCAGATCATTCTAGCCTCACTTTAGGAGCTCAACTGTGGGAGCTAAAAGTGCTGGGCTCCTGCAGCTCAGAAGCTGCAAACGGGTTTTCTCCCCTGTGCTGCACTGGGCGATTCCTCCTTGAAGAGGTTAAGGGGCCAGGGGTCCCACTCTCAGGCCAGAAGAGGGCCGCAGGGTGCCTAGAATTGGGGACATGGCCTGTGTCTCACAGTATGGTCCCTGCACCCTGGAAGTAGGGCCGCAGCCTTCTGACCCAGGCTGTCCCCAGCTCTCTGGGACTTGATGTCCCCAATTTGGAGCAGCCTTATGGTGCTTATGAGAGTCCTTCCCTCCAGGCCCTGGCCATGCAGGGGCCACCAAGGGGTCATCCTGACTGTGCCCACAGGAGGGAGATGCACATACCATGGCCAAGGCTAGGGGACCAAGATCAGGGAGCCCGGCCTAGGGGCAGATCCCGCAGGAGAACAGGAGTGGGCTGGGTCCTGGGGCTCTGGTAAAGCTCCCTTGTCTGCAGCACAGAGCGGAGCTCAGAGGCAGCAGGAGGCAGGCAGCCAGTGGGCAGGGCAGGTAAAGGTCCAGGTGAACCCCCTGCGGGAGGGGATGAGGGCTGGGGCCACGGAATCTGTCAGAGGTGTGGCAAGAGAGGGACCTGGGGGCAGGCACAGGAAAGTGGTGAGCCTGGCTGTGCGTCTTAGCCGGGAGGAGGGTGAGAGAGCAGGGGAGGTTAGGGGAGTTGCAAGAATCTCAGCTGAGGAACAGTTAGTGCTTTCATCCCTGGTCCTCCCTTCACACATCTCAGTGCAAATGTGTTTTTCGCACAGA
>NW_011916065.1:0-3024 GCF_000151845.1 Pteropus vampyrus | reverse complement strand
CTTGCCCGGGAATTTGACCTTGAGCTTCAGTGCCATTGATAGAAATCAGGCTCCGGTTGCACTGTGGGAGTCTCCCGTGGCTCATAATGCACCACTGCAATGTCTTCTCTCAGGAACTTACTAACAGCACCAAAGTTCAAGTACAGTCTGAAGTTACAGCCGACTGCCAGTTTTCCCAGGTTCACCCCGCCCCCTGCCTGTCAATAATGCCAACAGCCA
The DNA here is from genome assembly GCF_000151845.1 of Pteropus vampyrus. Taxonomy (NCBI): domain Eukaryota; kingdom Metazoa; phylum Chordata; class Mammalia; order Chiroptera; family Pteropodidae; genus Pteropus; species Pteropus vampyrus. Next base: position 2,805 of record NW_011916065.1, on the reverse strand, counting down.
TTGCTACTAGCTCAGCCACTCATTTATTGAGCACCTACTGTGTGCCAGGCAACGTGTGAGGCACTTTATGTACCACGCTTCTCGTATTTACGCCAACCTGCAAGGCTGGCACAGTGAGCCCCATCTGACAGACGAGAAACCACGACTACAAAAAGTCATGATCTGAGACTCAAAAGATTTAGAATAGAAAAACCGGATCTAGGTTATTCTTTTGCACAATTGATCACGGTACAAAATGCATAAAATTTTGGTTTTGGTGACTAAAGTGGACTTTCCTGTCATTTCCTGAGCTTACCACGGGCACTGTGTCCCTCTCTTCATGGTTTTATACCTGACACTTGGGTAGCTGACACCAGGTGGCGCCAAAGCTGAGCTTTTTCAAACCGTGGACCAGCTAGACTTTTCACAGAAGCCGTGGGCTGAATCTCACACCACGGTGCACGCTTCCAACTCAAGTACAGCATTTCCAGCACACGAAGCTCTTTATTAAAATTGCAGACATTCCTGCTTTCTTAAAAGTCAAATCACTAAATATTAACATCTGCGCATTTTTCTAAAAGGGTGATACTTAGTAAAAAGTAGAGAAATATAGCATCTAGGTAGAACATAGAACCTTTCCACTAAACCTCCATTGTTTCATAGTGCTGCTCATTCTAACTTTGACTTTTCCATGTCTAGATGCTCCTGAAACACTGATAACTGTTCCAGACCCTTCCAGCATTTTGAGGGATGAAAAACCATGAATTTCTTTGCAGTCCTCTGTGGAAATGAAGTTAAAACATATCCGTAGCTTTTCTCCTATTGAGTTTGTCTGAGGATAGTTTAAGAGCTGAAGTTCTCTTGTTTTGCTCATTAATGCCCAATGCCTCATAATCTAATTTCCCTATTTCTTTCTATGAGGATAAACTATTTTCTGCTTCTTTGTTCTCCCATATAAAACATAAAAGGAGAAAGACAACCGTTTCACATATGCTTCATGTTCCAATGACTTCTCATTTTCCTAATTCCGATATTTCCTGTATAAAAACTTTTATTCTTCCTAGCTCTTTTGAAGTTCTTTTCTTTGACGCTCCAAGTAGGGCACCCAACTTGTGCTACTTTTCCTAGGAATATTTTTCCCATCCTGCTTGCTCAGAACCCCCCTTAGTCTCAGGCAAAGCGGGACAGTTTGTGACGTTTCAGCTTTAAGTTGAGTAAAAGTGAATTCGCAATAAAGTTAAGATTAATATTCAACTTCAACCACTGTAGCAGGCTTCATTCTCAACCACAGACCTATTATTTATTCATTCATTAAGCAAGCATATATTAAGTGAACTCGGTGCCCTCTGCCATCCCAAATCCACCTAAGTGACTCTTAATGTTTGTACCTTTCACTGCAGTTTTTGACGCTGACAGCTTCTATTAACATCTCCCAAGGCCCACAGTGCCAAATGCAGCATCCAATTCAAATAGTTGCTTCATGAATGATTCTTAAATGAAAGAAAAGAATGGATACCCCTCTCCCCCTCGAATCTACCACTGCTCTGTGATTCCAAGTATGTCTTTAGTCTAGAACCATAGAAGCCCCTGCTTGAAGCTAAAAAAAATAATAATAATAAAGAAAGAAAAAAGAAAAGCAACTCTTAGGAGGGAGTAGCAAAGGGGAGGTCGTGATGTCACATGGGACCTTGGGTCTGAACCTGCCTCAAATTTCAAAATTCCCTGTTACCCTTCTGGGAAGGAAATCTCCCCAAATTTGTGTTTCACGAGGTTTCTATTTATGAGAAGCTAGCATTTAGGGGAGACTCATAACTCTCTTGTCCTTCAGAAGCTAGCATTTAGGGGAAATCTCCCCAAATTTGTGTTTCACGAGGTTTCTATTTATGAGAAGCTAGCATTTAGGGGAGCAGTCTTAATTTTGCACCAGACCTCAACATTTCAGAAGTAGTGGTAGTGGTTGCAGGAATGAGGGAGAGGAATTTGCCTGAGAGATTGTCTTCTATTCCCAAATAAGCTCTGTCTCTCCTTCCCGGCCAGACTCTCTATAAAAGGGAAAACTGGACAGCGGGCAGTGGGAATGGAGCACGTCCTGGCAACTTTTTGTGAAACGCATACACCACGCTGTTTACAAAATCTTGCAGCCAGCCCCGGAATCCAAATGTAGACAATTCTATTTTATGTAACTAAAATAGACATTTATACCGTGTGATTAAGGTGGCTACTGGCAGTTGGACCACCATGGGGAGACATTTGCTGCAGCTGAGGCCAGAGGGTTGCCAGGGCACAGGATGCCCTGGGACCTTGGGCAGGTATGAAGTTTTAGACTAGTTTTCTGGTCCAGAAACATCACAGGGTAGGCACGTCTCAGGTGCACGGGAGAGCCACAGGAGTCACAACCCGGCCTCCTTTGTTTCTGTCAGTCACAGAGGATAGAGTTTTTCATCTAAGAGGGACCAGCCCAGCACCGTCTCCTCCCAGCCAGCTCCTCTCAGCCATTTTCGCCCCATCAGAAGGCTTGTTCCAACATATGGTCCCAATCAGCCACCCACGCACTGCTTGGGTCAATAAGAAGGTTCGAATGTTCTAGAGTCAGGAGATGTACAACCCGACAAAACATCCCCTCCAAACCCGCTTGTGCCCTTTGTACCTCCGGACCCCTGGCCTTGTGACTGAAATACACTTCCTTCACAAAATGCATTCTTCAGGACGCAGGGTGCGTCATTTCCTCCCCCCTCCTCTCCGCCTGGAAGAGGTCACGGCCCCGCCTCCTCACAGGCCCTAGGCCCATCCACCCCGCTCACACGGGAGCGCCTCGGAGTCAGGTGA
>NW_011916064.1:0-1908 GCF_000151845.1 Pteropus vampyrus | reverse complement strand
TCATTCTCTCACTTCTGCTCATAATTTTCATCCCTCCATCTTCTTTAAGATATAGACCTTGATCCCAAAAGCTCAAAGAGAGGGTGCCCTGCTCAGATCTACAAAGAAGTGGTTGACCAGTTGGTTTATTGCTGGCTTCTACGAGCAGAAAATGCTGAACCTTCTGTTGCGTGCTGGTTTTTGCCCTTGCTTGATAAATGTTCCTCTCCTGATATGCCTGCCAATAGACCACAAAATCAGGAGCATTTAAGGGTCTCTGTGAGGAGGAGGGAAAGACCAAGCCTCTAACCCGAGAGGCTCCCGTTGGAGCAGGACTGATGAAAAATGCTTGAACGAACGAGAACTTGAGCATGCTCAAGAGAACGTAAGTAGAGTCTGGGAAAAGGACTTCCTGAAACTAAAAGAAAGCTATTTTTCATTTTAAAAATGTGGGAAATAAACTGAAAATAGGGTGATCATTGCTGAGCAGAGATTTAGAAGTCTAGATCAAGTGAAACAGCTCCTAATATGAAAATACAAACAAATGGAAAACGGGAGGGAACAGTGAAAGACTTAGAGAACAAGACGGGAGATGTGTCCAGAAGAGGAAACAGATAAAGAGAGATGAGAGAGAGAGAGAGAGAGAGAGAGAGAGAGAGAGAGAGAGAGAGACAGAGAGACAGAGACAGAGAGACAGAGACAGAGAACAGATGATGGAGAAGTAATATTTAAACAAAGAACAGAAGAAAATTTCTGTGGCCTGACACAAGATTTAAGACTGGAGATTGAAAGTCCCAAATCCTAGACAAAATTATTTTTTAAAGACACATACCTAGATACAACTTGATAAAATCTTGGAATTCTAAGGAAAAAGGAAAATGCTTACCAAGATGAGAAAGAAAGAAGAGGTATAAAGGGAGATACCACTCTTTCTTACTACACCGTTGCATTGTTTCATCAGTAAAAATGAGTTCTCATTATTTTAAAGTTGACGAAGAACAATATTTTCATACCATCTAATGACTCCTATTTGTCTGTGGACCCTCTTAGCCCAGCATCTAAAGACATGTATGGACCTGGACCCAACATCTGATTGTCTTGGTTTTGGGCTCTGCCTCTCCCACCTGGGCCCTGGCAAGCCTGAGCTCCTTCAGACCAGCAACCACTTCTCATGCCTTTACTTTGGGCCTGGAACTGTACTTGACATTGAAATGCAAAGGTGAATAGGCATGGTTCCTACACTCAAGGAGCGAAAGTTGGGAGTGAACTGAATTTGCTTCTTTGGGTCAAGTTTCTTTGCTGATTCTTGGAGAAGTGATAATATCATAAAAGATCATGCGCATTCCATCAGCCTGCCTTGGGCCCCCCCCCTCAAAGAAAGATGGCTTGACATGATAGCCCTGTGGTTTCCATAACAACCCCAAGATGGCATTTCCTGTGACCCAGCTGAGGTCCTTCGAAGACACAAGATAGTGACTTGGCTCCCCCGCATCCATCCCAGCTCCCTTCTCTCCCCTTGCACCCACCCTTCCCATATGTCCCCCGAATCATCTCAGTCACAACGTGTGCAGGGTTCCCCTTGATTTCAGGAGTGCGTTCTACATGCGCACATTGACTCACCTCTTGGGCCTGCTTTCCAAAGACAGTGGAAAACAATCCCCAAAGGCAGGCCACCCTGAAGCAGTGTCACCTGGGTGGGACAAGAGAAAGAATTAAAAGAGGAAACTTCCTGAATAAGATGGTTCCTCTCTCCCCCTCTGATGTCTTTCCGGCAAGGAGAGAGAGATGAGGATGCGGAAGCCCTCAGAAGCCAGCAGGAGCAGGAAGAGTGAGAGGCGGCTCTGCAGAAGCATCGTGGAGGGCCACGGTCAGAAGACTGACTGCATGCAGTTCTGCAGGGACAGTGCAGAGTCTGCATGCCATACGCAG
>NW_011916063.1:0-785 GCF_000151845.1 Pteropus vampyrus | reverse complement strand
CTCCTCTCCACGCTCAGGTTCAAATTTCCTGTGGGGAGGGGTCGTGGGAGAATGTTTCCCGGTTTCGAATGAACGAAGACAAATGAGTTTGCTTGATGCCTCATAGGAGTTTTAAATCGGGCCTATAGATATGTCAGCCCTCTAGTTTTCCCGGTACGGAAAATCAAGTAGCCGAATGTACAGGAAAGTCCTGTCTTTGTAAATCAGCTACAAGCCAGGGCGAAGCCGTCCTCAAGCGATAAGTTTTTTACGTCTAATAAGAAATGTGATTAATCCATCCCAGAAATGGCAAGCTGAATAGCAATATATGTCAAGGTGATGTAGTCACAAGGCAAAAACATGATAAGCGTGAACCTGTGTTAGGTGCATTATTAATCATTCCTCCCCCTGGCCATCACTACTGTGAAAAATTTCCTCATAGCGCTTTTGAGAGCATTTACCACGTTTTTGTTTCTATTTGGAACTGTTAACTCTATTCATCAACCCAGTGTTCACACAGTAGTTAATAAGGGGAAGAAATCTTTATAGTTTTTTCCACCATGGTGGAAACCCTGACTTCTGTAATTTATGCCCAGCCATAACAATGCTCATAAGCAACTGGAAAGGAAGATCTCTCTATTCTTGGATTTGCTGCCGCTTCAAGGAAAATGCAAAGACTTTGCCGAATATTTATGAGAAATAATTGCATGTATTTGCTTTGCAGTCCATTCAAATGTGGCAACATCATAGTAATTTTTGCTTTGGTCTTACGCACAAAACTTTAACTTGACATTTTTCTTCATTCA
>NW_011916062.1:0-3044 GCF_000151845.1 Pteropus vampyrus | reverse complement strand
TTGAACCCAGACTGTCCAGCCACAGAGTCTGTTTTCCACATCATCTTTTCGTTCTGAATGGAGGGCCTGGGGACCAGCACTTCTGAGGGTGACTCACGGTGGGGTGCACAGGCAGGGGTCCAGACAAGAGCAGCTGAGTCCTGCCGTGGCTGGGCGCTGCACTGACTCCCACCGCAGGGCCGGCTCCTGTCACAGGGAGCCTCGTTCTGGGGGCCAGCGAGCCGGGAAGCGCCAGCGTGTGCGGGGAGGGCGTGGGGAGGGGGCAGACGGGAAGGAGAGAGGGAGTGTGAACTCACGGGATGGGAACCAGACAGCGATGACACGGATATCAGCCCCCGTCCCCCGCCCGGGGGTGTTGTTGGCTGCACTGTCCCTAAGGACAACACAAATACTCAGGGACAGGACTGAGAAATCCGCTACAGCCCCGCCACAGGTGGCTGAACCCTAAACCCTAACGTGTGGCGAACTGCAGGGGCCACCTTCAGTTCAAAGCCTTTTACACCCGTCCCAGCGCAGCGAAGCGATGTCGTCTGAGGTGCTGGTCTGTACGCGATGGAACCATCGTTGATCTTTGAGCAACACGGGTTCCAACTGCGTGAGTCCACTTAACACGGATTTTTTTTTCAGGGTCAGTCGATCCTCCGTATCCCTGGGTTTCACACCCGTGGATCCACCCATGGCCAGAAATCTGCAGATGGGGAGGCCGGCTGCGCGCATCGTTCTGGCCGTTTTATGTAAGGGACTTGAGCACCCGCGGACACAGGGGATGGGAAGGGGGCGGGTGCTGGAACCCATCCCTCCCCAGCTGCTGAGGCCAACTGTTGTCGCTTTTGGAAAGTCAGAAGCGATGCGTAGGTTTTCGACTGCGTGGAGTGTGGCGCCTCTAACCTCCGTGCTCTCTGAGAGCCGACTGCGTTTAGAAAAGGCCAAGGAGTGATCAGCCCAGATTCCTGATACGCTGGCGGAGGCAAGAGCTGGGGGGGGGGGGCGGCACACACGGGGAGACCCAGCACCCAACGCCCACTGAGGGTCACGGGACCCGGGTAGGACCCGCGGTGCGGGCGGCAGCACAGTCGTGGCCTCCCAGGGCAAACTCCCTTTCTGTTCTTGTGTCCTGTAGTAGGTCATCAATGTGCATTACATTATCATTCATTGTCGCTTACAGATATTCTTTTATATTCATCAAATATTATATTTAAACAGATAAATAATGAATAAGCAGAAAGTTCATTGACCCTCCCCTCCAAAAATCAACCCCGCCCAAGCGGGCGGGCTCTGGATGCCATGCTCCGCCCCCGCCCACCACTGATGCTCTGACATGTTCATCCGGAAGGAGTCCCAACCCCTGACCCCTAGCTCCCCTCCATTCTCCAATCCCAGCTGAATGTCCCACACTGTTCCCTCATTAGCAGGCAAGGGCCAAATTTGGCTTGGCGTGCGGGGTTGGTGGGCGGGGCAGGGTGCCTGACCTCTGAGAGAGTCTGAGCCACTTGGGGGATGAAATGCAAGGGAGCGCAGTGCGGGGCCTGGGAAAGTCCCCTCCGCAGGGCTCCGGCGCGTGAGTAGAGGCAGAGGACGCAGAAGATGGAGCTAAAAGGTCTGCTCTGCCTCGAGCTCTTCATCTCCCTCGGGGCCTCAGTCTGCCATTCGTCCATTCGCAAACGCCACCCACCCATCCATCCATCCATCCGTACATCTACCCTTCCATCCAACCAACCATTTATCCATCTATGGTAGGCAGAATAATAGCCCCCCCAAGAAGCCTACGTTCTAATCTCCAGAACCTGTGTATATGTTCCCTAACACGGCAAAGAGGAAATAAGGTTGCAGATGAAATTATGGTTGCTAATCAGCTGAGCTTAAAATAGGGAGATGATTATCCTGGATTATCCGCGTGGGCTTAATGTAATCATGAGGGTGCTTAAGAAACATCCTGGCATTGCCGACTCTGCAGGTAAAGGAATGAAACCACAGGAAGTGGGCAGCCTGGAGAAGCTGGACGTGTGACAAAGCAGAATGTCCTCTAGCGTCTCCGTCTGTGAGCTGACCTGTGACCAGTGAGCCCCTGGGGCCATCCCGATGCCGTCTGCCTCCCAGGGGCCGGGCGCACGGCATGGGGCCTGCTGGACGGGGCGTTGCTGCGGCGGCTCTGTCGCTGCCCGGGTCAGAATCTCCACGGGAAGACCAAGGAGGCCGCCTCTCTGAGGTCCGCTCCCGCCGGCTGGCTGGGCCACCTCGGCTCAGCCTCTTGACCTCTCTGGACTGGGAGTGTCCCTCTTAGCTGAGGGCATCGTTCCCAAGACCCCCAGGAAGATGAGAGAGGACACTTTCGATCCCAGCTCAGAAACCGGGAAAGGAACCAGGGAGGGAATGGCCCACGCACATTTTGCAGGCTGGCTGAGCGCGACCGAGCGTGTTCGCGGGAAGAGGCCCACACCTCCGGGTCAGCCTTTCTCCTCAGGCCCTGCGTGCGGAGGTGGCGGCCAGCACTTCCAGGCAGAGGGACAGCGCATCTGCCCTGCCCGACCTCGCCGAGCCTCACTCTAGACCCTGCTGCGTCCATCCCGGCTCCCTTGCTCATCCCTCCTGGGGCAAGGACCTTCACACATGCCGTTCCTTCTGCCTGGAACAGCGTACCCCCACCTGGCTCAGCCCAAAGGCCGTCGCCTCTGGGAGGCCTTCCAGGACTACTCAGCCAAGCCAGGTCCTCTCTGCACCTCCCCCAACACAGCAGGCCACACCCTGGGCGGGCTTTGTTTGGGTCCATCTCCTCTGAGTGGGGGGACTCCCTAGGGCCAGCCCTGGGCCCCCAGTATCCTCTGGGCTGGGCCAGGGCCTATGGGAGAGTTCTCAGCTCTCTCTTCTCTGCCATTTCTATTCCTGAATACAGTCCAGGGCCGAAGGGGGAGGTCAGCCACTTAACCAACCCCCACGCCTCTTGGACCCCTTTCTGGGTCTTTGCCCCTCCTCCAGGGGCCCGCCATCTTCCCCGAGGGCTTCTAGGGCCCCAGCCATGCGTGTCTTCTCTCCTGAGCTGACCACCG
>NW_011916061.1:0-2129 GCF_000151845.1 Pteropus vampyrus | reverse complement strand
TCACTGCAGTGGCTGAGTAGAGATGAATGTGTAGCCTGGAGGGGCTGAGAGCTCTGGGAAATAAAGTCAGACCCAAGAGCTGTTGTTAGGATGCCACAGAGCAAGTGAGGAGGGACTTGAGAGGAAGGAAGCATTAGAGGCCAACGAGGCCAGGGTCAGCGAGGGGATTTCAGAGCCCAGGGCTTCAGAGGTAGAGAACATGGCCCGGGGTCTGGCCGGGGGCCAGGGAGTGGAGTTGCTAAGGACTGTGTGACGTGAGGTGCCCACGTAGACAGGAAAACGGAGAATGGAGACGGGGCGGTTGTGGAAGGTGGCCTCTAAGATGGCCCTCCTGGATCCCCACCTCCCCGTGAGTGTGCGCTGGACCTAGTCGCTCGCTTCTGATGAAGAGACTATGGCAACGTGATGGGATGTCATTCCAAGATTAGGTTACAAAAGACTGTGGCTTCTGTCTTGAGTGCCCTTTTGCTCACCCACGGTCTCTAACAGAACCTAGTTGCTGTGTTACGAGTAGCCCCATGGAGAAGCCCAGGAGGCCAGGAATTGTATGTCTCCAGCAAAAAGCCAGCGAGAACTCAAGTACAGGGGCAGGGTCTCCCCCCAGTTAAGCCTTGAGATGACTGCAGCCCCAGAGGACACCTTGACTGCAGCCTTGTGAGAGGCGCTGAGCCAAGTGGTGCCCTAGTTAAGCTGCACTCATATTCCTGACCCACAGAAACCATGAGATAACAAATGCTTGTTGTTTTTTAGCTGCTAAGTTTTGGGGAAAATTTGTTATGCAGCAAGAGATAACTAATACAATGGCGAAGCATGGTCTTTCATCGTGATCCTGACTTGGGGTTCCAGCTCGCTGGAAAAAGTACTCGGCAGATTGGGAGACCCAACACCCCACAGCCACGGCCACAGCAAAGGAGGCTGGGGAGCTGAGTAGTATCTACTAACTTAGAAGCACTGAAAGAATGGAAGTCATCAGCCCCTTTCTGCCAAGAGACCCAGCTCATGCCTCAGCCACACTCACTCCAGCCAACCCGGGAGCCTCTGTTCCAATGGCTTCCTCGACCTAAAGTTCCTTCCCTGCCCATCTCCAAACATTCAAATGTTCCCCAGCCATCAAGACATGGCTCTAATCTCCTCTTGCCAGCACCTGGCTGAGGTCTGGCACACACAGGCATTTGAGCAAAAAGTGCTGTCTCCCTTCCCAGAACTCAAACTCCCTCAACATTTTATCTCTACCTTTGGGCTCAGGGCTCTTCCTATCTTGGATTAGACTCATGTAGCAAGTTGGAAAGAATTATTATCTTGACAGCTGGTGCCAGAATGCCTCTTAGGGGGAATTGCCTTTGTCCGGGAAAATACTTTCATGAGCTGCTCAGGGTAGATAGAGGTGAGACCCTGAGGGCTGGGGGAGCAGCAGGCAAAATGACAAAAGAGGGAACTCAATGCTCTGCGTGCATCCTGAAAGGGAATCTGGGGGTGGGTGGGTGAGAGGAAAGGAACCAGGATAGGAATGTGAAGCGGGGCAGTAGCAGCACAATGCAGTGGAGAAGCTGGAGCTGTTTTAGCATCAGGGTTTCTAATGTTCGGCTTTCGTTTTCCTTTGTTTTCTTTTGTCTTGATATCAGCTCTGTTGAGAAATTATTCACAGACCACACAATTCACCATTGAAAGTATACAATTCTCATTTTGTTTTGTTTTGTTGATTGCTGCAGTGCGACCCCCTTCACAGCCCCGAATCTTTAGTGAAGTCTGCTCCACACTCTAAGGCCAAGCGAGGAAAGGAACAGCAGCATCCCACAGTTGGGTCCACATCACGGCAGAGGGAAAGAAGCAGAATGGGAACAAGAATTTAGCAAGGTGACCATGAGACCAAAACTCCTCTCATGGGGAGAGCAGAGGATGTTTCCATAAAACATGGGACAAGTCCTGTGAGGCACGAGCCACCAGCTGAGTCCTGCGGTGTATGTGTTCATGGCTCCCTCTTCTGTGAGCTCCTCCAGGGCAGGGACCCAATCTAATTCATGTCACTGATTGACATCAATCCGTCAATGGCTTCCAAATTCATTAGTTAAGTAGTTGTAATTAAACTGGTCTGCAGACTCCCTTAATTGCACAGATAATCCCCCCCTCCA
>NW_011916060.1:0-1132 GCF_000151845.1 Pteropus vampyrus | reverse complement strand
GTCATACATTTGGTAGCTATGTGACTTTGGGTAAGTTATCTGACCTCTCAATATTGGTCTCTTCATCTAAGTGGTCTCTCCACCTAAGTAGTCTCTTCATCTGTAAAATGAAAGTCCTATCTTTACCTATCTAATGAGGTCATAGGGAAGATTAAGTGAGATAATGCATAGAAAGTTGCTAAATTCCTGTCAGCTATTAAGTTTAAGTTGTGGAAAAGTTTAAATAAGATAATGTGTTTGCCTCAAACACAGTAAATATTCAATAAATGATAGAATTGTAATTTTTTTTCACCCCCAAAATCAGAGCTGTGGAGAGAATTTCAGTTCTGGGCAAGACGCTAGCTGTGTGACCTTGGACAAGTCAGTTAACCTCTCTGCACCTCAGCACCTTCTCTGAAAGGTGAACCGATTCCTCTTCCTCACGGGGTGCCTGTGAAAATCAAACAAAGTCATGTGTGTGGCCATGCTCCAAAAGACACAGTCCACTGCCCAAAGTACTTGTTAAGGACCTGCTGAGGTCAGTGGTCCACATTCAAGTGAGCAGAGTACCTATCAGCTGCGTGGCCTTAGCCAGCTTCCTCAGAGCTCTGAGCCTCAGTCTACTCATCAAGAAAATGGAGGCAGTGATAGTCACTTCAGAGTGTAACTGTGATGATTACATGTCACAAATATGGCTTCTGTCACAAAACGACACACATTTCATGGTGGCCAGTGTTTTTCCCGCCTTCCAGGACCTAATATAAGCAATACGTATCACCTGAGTGCAAATACTAACCAGTCGTGCTTATCCTTATCCAGTGTGCCTGTGTAGCAGTGCCACAAAGATTTAAAGCTCTGGGCCAGAGGGGATGTGAATTGAATCTAAGTTTTCCTCATTGTCAGCCCAACCTCTTTTTTAAGATTCCCTAATCACAGTTAATTTGCTTTATGACCTTGGGCAAATCACTCACCCTCTCATGGCCTTAGTTCTCCTCTCTCTAGAATGGAGATCATAATACTTGCCCACCATAATGACAATTTGTCTGGGCCAAAAGACCTAGATATCTGGTCAAACATTACTCTGGATATTTTCTTAGGATGTTATTGAATGAGGTTAACATTTAAATTGGTGAATTTTGAGTAAAGCAGATTG
>NW_011916059.1:0-2357 GCF_000151845.1 Pteropus vampyrus | reverse complement strand
TGGGGGTTTTAGGAGGAAATTCCATTCTTGGTCTGTGGTTGCCCCACAAGACATGCTGCTTTCTAGGCTTTTTCTATTAGAAGACAATGAGGCTGGGAATGGGGGTTGGGCAATGGTTCCGAGCTACCAAGAATGAAGGAAATTGCATCAGGAGTTGCCCATCTGGCCGTGACTCTGAGGACACACTCTGGGCTCATTTGACCGGGGTACAGAGCTGTGAATCAGAGAGGGATCCGCACGGTTCTGCTCTGAGCTCTCACCCGCAGCATGGAGAGTGGGACCTGGGACTCCAGATGTAGGCTGGGTCCTGCCGCGGCCGCTTACTGGCTGAGTGACCTTAGATATGCTACTTAACCCTGTTGTGCCTCAGTTTCTCCATAGGAACAAATAAAGAGATCTACCTACATCAAAGGACTATTGAATTTTTGAGCTAAGCCATATAATGGGCTTAGCCTCGCACACACTAAGCACTTAGTAAAAGTTATTATCACTAGGCCGGCAGGTAAATGAGGCTAATAAGGCAACTGGGGCAAAAACACAGCAATCCGTGCTATAATGGGTGGGGTGGGGAGTGAATAGAGTGGCGAAAGGAAAGGGTGAGATCAAGGAAGACTTCTCGGAGGAAGTGATATGGCGGGGGCCTGAAGGCCGAGCAGAATTTCATCTGTAGAAGGGGAATGTCTTGTGGCCTGAAGACAGAGCACGGTGTTGCGTTTGTGGAAGAGCGACTGGTCCAATGATGTGGCTAGAACGGGCTGCAGGGCAGGGTCAGACAGTGTGGCAGGGTTAGGCAGGAAGGTGGGCTGAGGCCACACAGTGCAGGCCTGGAATGTCATCCCAAGGAGATTGATTTTCTCCTTAGACTGAGAAAAATATTCTTTTTTCTCAAAGCTGGGAAGTGAGTGACATAATGAGATCAGACCTGAGTTTTCAATACTCTCTCTGGCAGCCGTGTTGTGGGGGTGGGAGCTATGCGGAGGAGGTTGCAAATGCCTTCCAACATCAAAGAAGGGAACCCCGAAACCCAAGTGTGCTCAGGGCAGCACATGCTTCCCTGGGAGGGGACATCCTGGGTGCTGGTTTTGGCTCTGTGGTCAACTTTCTAGGAAACCTTGCACAAGTCACTTTCCCTCTCTGACTAAATTAAAATTAATGCACTAGACCAAGTCCCCATCAGCAGGATGAGGGTCTCATACTCGGGTGCCCCAGGGAACAAGCAGGAAATGTAATAAGGGGAGGGGCAGGGGAGCATCAGGGAGAAGTGGGAATTGTGGGAAACTTGCCCTGTCCAGAAAGGGGGCTGCTGCTCTGCCCTGCCTGATGTTGCCATGGGGGCTGGAGCATGCGTGCGTGCGTGCGTGCATGCCTGTGTATGTGTGTGTGTGTTTGCACACACCTGCTCTGGAGTTGTCCACAAGTCTTCAGATATTTTTTTTAAAGAGAAGCTAGAAATCCATTATTTTAGATAAGTAACCACCTGACTCTTAAGTGTTGGCTCAATTCTTTTAAAAAATATTACTACTTGGGTCATCTTATCTCATCCAGCAGCCAGAATGGACTCACATCCCACCAGTTTGAGACCCTCTGTTGTAGGTTTCTGGAAATGGGAGACTGAGCAGGTAGGAAGGGGGAAACTGACAGAGGGGGGTCCATGGGGAAGAAGTCCCGGGACCCCAAGATTGAGGACAGCCTCGTGCCTCCTTGCAGCCATCCCTGCCTGCTTCTGAGCTCATGGGGGAACCAGGAGTCTGTTTTCATTAGAAGCCAAAAGCTGAATCGGCCCCGAGGGCATGTAAACCAGCTCCCCTGTTCAGGAGACTTTTTAATCTATCTTGTAAACTTGTCTTTCAGACCTGACACAAGGCAGCCTTGTCAGGAGAGAGGCTAGTGAGCAGAAGTCAGCAGTCTCGCTCTTATGAATCAGGCCGTGGGTAGTCGGAGCGGGGGCCGGAAGGGGAGGACTCTAGGAGGCAGGGAATCAGCAATCCTGGGACCATGTCAAGGGCAGACTGTTCTGGCTGTGTAACTTTGAGCAAGTCACCTAACCCTCTGAGCTTTTCCTTCTTCCACGGAAATGTCGGGATAATACCATTACCTTGTAGAGCTGGTTGCACAGCCACCGGGAGTTGGGTGCTATTGTTAGTTTCATTTTATATAGCGGGGAACTGGATTCTGGAACTTGCCTGGGTTCAATACATGTAGAAAGTCAAAGGTGGGGCTTGAATCCAGGTGGTTCAGCTCTGCGGCCCACGCCCACTGGGTGATCTCCCACTCTACTCTGGGAAATTAGAGGAGAAATGAGGAAGGCATTTGGACCAGAAGCCAAAGCTGCCCCTGCCGCCTTCCAACTCAACTGG
>NW_011916058.1:0-1386 GCF_000151845.1 Pteropus vampyrus | reverse complement strand
AAGGGCAGGCAGCTTTCAGAGCAACATTTATATCCTGGTTTTTAGGATGTCCTTCACCCATTTTTTAACTGGGGGGCTTCTCCTCAGCCTTTTACCCTCTCCCATGTCCTAAGGCGACTCTCCAGCAACTCCCCTGCTTGTCTGGAGGACACCAAATTCCTCCCTAGAATCTCTCAGACAAACCTGGTTAGAGTCAGACACATCTTTTGTGGCCTAGACTGTCTTTCCTATGGCCCTTGAGCTCATGTTCCACCCAAGAGATTTATCAAGACATTTCTTAACAAAGATACATATCTCCCAAAGAGGAATTCTGTTGTCAGCTGTTAAGACACTAATGTGGCTTTTTTTTTTAAGTGCAGAAAATAGTTTAATGAACCTCATGTACCCATCACCTCCAGCTTTAACAATTTTCAGTGTTTTGACAATTTTGTTTTCACATAAGATAAACTCTTCATCTCAGTTCTTATTTGGGGGACTTTAAAAATAAAATACAAACACTTCTATCAGAACAAGACATAGAATACAGGCTTAACAATCTGTTCTTTCCCAGTGCCAGGAAGCTAGGGAGAGGGATGGAGAGTGGGGGCCCTCCATAACCGGCAGGGGCTGAGGAAGCGATTGGTTCAGGTATGTGGGACCATGGAGGATGGGGAAGGGTGCGAAGACACGGTGCGGAGGGCAGGGGTCCCAAGACCATGCTCCGGGGCCAGGCTGCCGGCCAGTCTAGAGCACAGTGTCCGTCGCGGTGTCCTGCGGCGCCCCCTCGCGGGAGTAGAACTCATCGACTACGCTCTGCGGGATGCGCTTCAGCATCTCCTTCGGGAAGATGCGCAACAACTTCCAGCCCAGGTCCAGCGACTCGAACACCGAGCGGTTCTCGTAAGGGCCTAGGGACAGAGCAGGAGTATCAGAGGGGAAAGGGAGAGGGAGAGAGAGAAAGGGAGAAAGGGAGAAAAGGAGAGGGGGGAATAGGTGTAGCGGGGTAAGGGGATTACTGCCTGAACGCCCCCAACGAGCCTCACCCTGGTTGATGAAATTCTTCTCGAACTTCTGCAGGAATTCCAAGTAGAGCAGGTCTTCTGAAGTGAGTGCCTCCTCTCCCACCACTGCCTTCATGGCCTGTACATCCTTCCCGATGGCGTAGCAGGCATACTGGAGGAAGAGGCAGAGGGAGTGGTCACCGCAGCTTATCTCCTTATCCCGATGGCCCCCAAACTGGCTGTGCTGGGGGGACTACTTTTGGAGGAGGGGTTTTGCTAAGAAAAAAGCTCGTGGTCCATACACGTTCAGACCTCCAACATTTGAAACCAACCTTCTTGCCAACCCCTGGGCCCACTCCTTCTTACCAGCTGGATGGATACATCCCCATGGTCCTTTCTCGTCATG
>NW_011916057.1:0-3259 GCF_000151845.1 Pteropus vampyrus | reverse complement strand
CCTGGGCCAGGAAGTACTAACCTATTCTGCTATTCTGGAAGAAGCTTTCTGGGGCAGAGGCAATGGGCATGGGGCTGAGGACAACTGCTGGAGGGCCAGAGCTGCTCTTATCCAAGTTAAATGGTGATCATGTCAGTACTGGGACTTGGCAGTTTGTCCTTAGCTTGGCACCTGGCCCCTGGCCCTGAAAACGTCCCCCAGGCCAGCTGAGTGAGGGGAGCCCAGTAGCCAGCCTCATGTCTTCTTTTCATCCATAGCCACATCTTCTGCTCTGACCCTTATTCATACAACACACAAATAGCAAGCATCCAATACATGTCAGGATTGCCAGGTGCTGAGAAAACAAGAATAAATGAAAATCCATCTTTATCCATTTGGGTTTCAGACATCAGTAGTTGGGCAGATAGGTCAGCAAATGCTGTGACATGGTGTTTCTGTAGAAGTAGCAAATGATATAACGAAGAAGACTCTGTGGTCAGACAGCCCTGGATTCAATTCTGGTTTTTCTCTTAATTAGTTGGATGACATGGGAGAAGTTACTTAACCTCTCTGTGCCTCAGTTTCCCCGTTTATAAAACGGCATTTGTAATAATGCCTCCTCATTGGTTTGTTGTGATGACTCACTGAGCTAATAATCACAGACTTAGTAAACTGCCTGGCAGATACTGAAGTCTTTTAAGCAGCATGGTGACCACACCAGCTGAAAAATATATGGGGTGTCAGGTCTTCCCTAAAATTCTGACTTGGAACCTCTTGGATGAGTGTGGAATCTGAACCAGGAATCTGTATTTTAAAAGGAACCCCAGGGGCTCCACATATAGGTGGTCTGCAGACCACACCTTGGGAAATACTGCTTTAATCAAACACCATTCTCCTTGAAACAAAGCATAGTGACAAAGTGTATTGGGGAGGAGGAGGCTCTAAAAACAAGGGGAATTGAACCACATGGGGCCCTCCTTGTCCTCTGACAGGAGGGCAGCTTTCAGAGCATGTACCCTTGGGGGATAGAGTGGGTGGAGGGGTCTGCTGATGGTTCCAAGAGTGAGATCCCTCTGAGACCCCCTCCTGCTCTCCAAAGCCTTCCTTCACTGCACAACCTTAGGTTCTGGACAAGGCCAGGGGCAGAAATCAGCAGTGCCCTGTCTTGTTCACTATTCCTACATCAGAAAGATCCTTATCCTGCAGAACTCTGTGGGTGGTGGGGAGAGGGGAGAAGGGCTTTACCATTCTGTCCAGCAGGTCCTATAAATGGGTTTCTTATTTAAATGTTCAGACAACTCAACTTAATTGGGCACATAGAGGGTAAAGAAGAGACTAGGAATTTGAATGGGCCCCAAGAAAACCCTAAGCTTTCTCTGCTTGAATTAGGACCACACCTAGGCCCTCCTGGTATCCAGGGAAGAGGGTAAAGATGCTGTTTGGCAGCGGGAAGAGAAGAGAAGCGGGCAGACACAGAGAGAAGCAGGCATTTGGAGAGCAGTCGGGCCATGTTTTCAGTGCAGCACCAGAGGGGAGGTCTGTGAGGACCTGGACCTGAAGCCTTGGGTCCACAACAAACTTTGGCTTCCGGTCTCCACCAGGCCTGTTTATATCACGGTCTCTGTTCTTGAATTTCCACAAGACTGTGCCTCTGTTTTTATCCCTTAGGAGTCCATCCATCATCTGAGCACACTTGAAGGAATCGATTTGCCTTTCCCCTCAAAGAGCCCTGACCCGGACCCTCAGATAATCATAGAAAAACCAGTTCCCAGGGAAATGCCAACATACCTTCCTAACATCACCACTTGGTCCTCAAATTTACCTGATCTAAAACAAAGCTCTAGATCTTCTCCCACTATTCTGTGTCTCTCCAGCTTTCTCAACTTGTTAAGTACCATCCCTGACCATTTCTCTCCTTTCATCCAGTTGTCCAACCCCAAACTGCTTCCCTTCCCCTTGCCCTGTGCATGCACTCCATGAACAAGTCCTAGCGGGCCCGATCTCCCAATAGGAGCACATTTCAGGTCAGTTCACTTCTCCCCTCCACGACCAACCACTCTGTTCGAGAGACCATACAGTAGCCCCTAACTAGTCCACTCTTGCCTCCTTTCTCCAGATGGCAGCCAGAGTGACCTCTGTAAAATGGCAGTCATCTTATGCCATCCTCCCTTCAACACCTGACAATGGTCTCTAAGCACTACATGATCTGCTCCACCTACCTACCCTAATACCCTCCAACTCAAGCCACACTGGCCTTCTGACACTTCCTAGAACATTCTATGCCAGTTCCCACGCCCAGGTCTTCACAGTGACCCTGTGTCTTGACTTCTCTTCTTCTGGCTCCTCATCTAGCAATCTCTTCCCTGTCAGCCCAGTATCATTTCCTCAGAGAGGCTCTCACTGACCACACCAGTAAAAGATTTCCTTCTAGTCTCTATCATATCACGTTTTATCTCCCTCACGGCACTGTCAAAAAAAAAAAAAAAAAAAAGAGACAACAAGTCCAAAATGGAGTCACTTGTGCTAAGTCCACATCACCAAAACAAGACTCAGTACCTAACATAATGGCAGTGTCAGCCTCTCCCAGGAATGTAATCGTAATGAGTCAGTCTGGAATTTTCTGGTCAGCATTAGTGAGGTAACACACCTGACAGCCCCCCTCCGTCCCCCACAGGTACGTGCATAAGCCTGAAAAATCCTCTCTTTTCTCTTTCTGCCTAAAAAAGCCTTCCATTCTGCACAGCTCCTCAGAGCTCCTTCCTCCTTACTAGACAGGATATTGCCCCTTTCAATAAAGCCAATAAGATCTTTAATTTTATTAAATTAAATTTTAAATTAATACTCAGTTGAATTTTTGTTATGCCAGATACAAACTGTGAGGGCGGATGCCTGGTCTCTTTTCTTCTCTGCTGTAGCCCTAGTGCCTAGAACAGCACCTGTACATAGTGGCCATTCAATAGTATTTTTGAACAAATGTGTGGGAGAATTCCACAAAATCTTAGCTATATAACCTTAGGTAAGTTAATTAACCTTACTGAGACCCAGTTTTCTGAAATGAGAATGATATTACTCATAAGGCCATCTTTTTATAAAAATTAGATGAGCTAATAATGAATGTGGCCGCTTGAAATATTGAGCATGTTATATAATTTCTATGTGCCTCTGTATCCTTCTCTATAAGGTAGAAATAACATATAGAGACTCATTCTGGTGTAATAAAAAATATATATGGTCTATGTCACTGGTATCTTAGCACAGAGCTCCTAAAACCCTCACAATT
>NW_011916056.1:0-1855 GCF_000151845.1 Pteropus vampyrus | reverse complement strand
TATTTTAGAGACTATTTAAGAGAGGTTGAAAACCTGCAGCCCAGATAGTCCCACTTAATAACTCAGTAACGGCAGCAAAGTGTTCAGCAAAAGTCAGATTGGGGGAGGGGGTGTATACATCAGCTTTAACTACAGAGGCAAAGATAATCCATGTTTGAACTATACACACTGATGGCTGGAAATCTAGTTATTAGAAAATTTTCTGTGAAAAACTAGAGCATGGAAGAATGCATGATCGTATCCTGTAGGATTGACCAAACCACTTTGAACATACGATGTTGATAATAAAAAGATAAACCAACAGAAATTTACCATAACATAGGAAGATTAGTGTCAGTGGAAAACTCACCAGTTCGAGGCAGCCCTGATCAAGCATGGGGAGCCCTGATCAAGACACCCTCCACAGCTGCAGGGATTCCAGCCCTCTCTGGGGAGTATGCCCAGCTGGAATTTGCAATGTGCCCAGAAGTGTGAGTGGCTGTGGCTGCTTATGTTTTAGTCATAATAACAGCTAACACCTCTGCGATGCATGCTCTGGGCCAGCCACTGTTTTAAAACATTTAGACCTTCCCCAATGTCTCAATGAAGTTGGAACTATTATTATCCCCATTTTACAGAACGGGGAATGGAAAAACAAATTTTAATTAACTTACCTGAGGTCACACTGACAATGTTCAATAAGCTCTAGACACACCTCATTTTACTTTATGAATACCCTCTTTTAGTAATTCTTAATGATTCAATTGATATATAATGAAGAGGGCTTTGGTTATGGGTAAAAATGGAACATTCTGGAGGGATTCATCATTGCCCTGGAAGACATAGGGAAGGAAGGTCCAGCTTTGGGATATGCTGTCTGTTAGCAGGCTCCTTGTGAGCCACAGGACTGCAGATCCTATCTGCTCTAGAGGGTGAACCCGACACCCCTCCCTCCAAATCCCTCAGGGTAGGATTTGAGACCGATTCCTCCTGGCTTCTGTCAGGGCCAGTTCACTCCTCCAGGGTGCGCTTTAGCTCTTCACGAGCACCTGGCTCACAGGTCCCGCCCTGTGTTCACAGTCAACCCTCAGGGAGAGGGTGAGTCTGGGCGCAGGAACAGAGTCACTGCTCAGAGGTGCCCCCGCCCCCGCCCCCCGCACTGGGCAGGTCTTGTGAGGGCACTAGGCAGAGCACAACAAATGGGTTGGGTCCTGCTCTTGGAGTGTTGGCGAGAACCACAGGCCTTTTGGGACAACTCAAGCTCCCCACTTCCAATTCTTTCTACATTCCTAAAAGGTGAGGTAATATTTGTGACCCTGTTGTGACTGGGTCCCCTTTGCCTGGGTCCCACTATTCTTAACTGTGAGCCCAGTCTCTGAACTTTCTCACAACACCCAAGTGACTCTATCTCCAAAGGCATCGATTTTACTAAAAGTGTCTTGGGAACTGTGGACTGGAGGAAGAGTGATGGGTATCATATATGGTGCTGAAACTTCACATCCTCTTCCTGGTGAGCCTGCCAGAGCCTTTCTGAAGCTCTGAGCTTGTGCTCCTAACCACTGAGGTCAAACCAGACACCACCATCACCAGCCCTTTCGTCTTCGTAGAAGAGCTCATAGGAGCATTCCCACCTCAGGGAGTTAAGTCAAGGTCAGCTCTTCCCCTCAGCATCAGGGAAGGCAGGTCGCATATAAGAAAGGCAGCCTCAGACTTGCCCACCACATATCTAAAGATGTCATGCAAATATGCACATGAAAAGATGTTCAACATGGCTAGCCATTAGGGAAAGGCAAATTAAAACTGCAAGAAACATGTACTAGAATAGCATAAACTGAAAAACACTGAGAGTGCCAAATGCTAGTGAGTATCTCTCAGA
>NW_011916055.1:0-2166 GCF_000151845.1 Pteropus vampyrus | reverse complement strand
GTGAAGATAGTCAAAATGTATAAACTTCCAGTTAAAAGATAAATAAGTTCTGGAAGCATAACATACAGCATGGTGACTGTAGTTAATGATATGTATTGAATATCTAAAAGTTGCTAAGACAGTAGATCTTAAAAGTTCTCATCACAAGGAAAATATTGTAACTATGTGATGTGATGGTTTTAACTAAATTTATTACAGTAATCACTTCGCAATAATATATACACATATCAAATTATTATGTTGCACATCTTCAACGTATACAATGTCGTATGTCAATTACATCTCAGTAAAACTGGAGGAATAAAAGAATTTCAGAATGGAAGTGAAGAGTGGGGCACAGATCATATAGGAGTGTTATTTACGTGTGTTTATAAGATTCACTCTGGCCACTGTTTTGGAAATACGCTGGAGGGAGCAAAGACAGAAGCCCAGAGGCCAGTTAGGAAGCTGGTGCGGTGGTACAGATAGGAGCTGATGGTGGTTTGCACCAGGGTAGTAGCAGGAAAGATAATGAGAATTAGTCAGATCGGGATATCTCTTGAAGGGAGAAACAAAAAGATTTAATGGCATATTGGAAGTAAGGTTGGAGAGGAGAAAAAAGAGTCAAGGATGACTCCAAGGATTTTTGGACTGAGCAAAGGGAAGAACTCAGTGGCCATTAGCTGAGATGGAGAAGCCACTGTAACTGTTACAATTAGTGAATATGCTATTACCACATGAAGGAAAAATAATAGACTAATTCTGATTCACAAAAAGTGTTAGTGACTAATTGTTTTTTCTTCTGTTTCTTAACATTTATTGCATTTATGATGTGATAGCTTTGTGATCAGTACTCGAAATCTAAAGATGTGGTGATTTGACCCAAGATATTTTAAAAAACAGAATGAAACCTCGTTGGGGACTTGCTTTGAGGCAAGGAATCCTGCCCTAATTTTTAAAAACTAATTAAGTAATCACCCTCTTACTATCTGTGTGGTTTTGGGTACACTTAAATCTTCTGGACCATGTTTTCTGACTAATCCATAAGAATAATAAATATCCAGTAATTATTAATTTCTTCCCTCCCTAATACTTGTAAATTGTAAATTACCCCAAGTATAAAATTCAGGGATAGTCTTGCCTTGTTTGTCAATGAAGGAAATGATGGAAAATTCATTTTTAATCCCCAGATAATCTGCGTAGATGATTAGATTCTTGAGTACTTCTGAGAAGTTTCTTCCAAGATGGGAACTAAGTTCCTGCCCCTCAACTTGGTCCCTGGCCAAGGGCTGTACATCGAGTCCACTGCGTAAGCCAAGGCTCTAAACATTTGTGGCACTGAGAAATGTATGCAGCTCTGAGTTTACATATTCAAATACAGAAACAATATTTGCTGCCAGATCCCCTCTGTCCAAATACAGTGACGAGCTAGAAGGAGTGGGCCTCATTGTATGGGGCAGCAGGCATGTCCTTTCCTAAATGCCAAGTCCCCACAAAAGCCTGAGTGTGGAATCCAAGTTTTAGCCAGAGTTGCCCGATTCCTCCTTTGCTCCCCAGTCAGGAAGGGCACCCAGGTCTTTATGAGCCTCAGAGAACAAGTGCCTATTGCAGCTCACATGACAGTTGAGGTGGGGGGTAGAATGGTCCACCTCTTGGCAGACTCAGAGACTCACCTGTAGCCCCCAAGTGAAAACTGGATGGAGAGCATGGCAGTCTATTTAAATAACATGCTCTTCCCAGGGCCTAAAAACTGTGGTTGCCTCTGGGGAGAGGAACTGGGAGCAGAGGGACAAATGTGGGATTCTTTCATCCCTTTAAACAATATTGGGCATCTACTATGTGCCTGTAGCTGTTTCGGGTGCTGGAGATACTGTAATGAACAGAAAAATATAAAAACCTCTGCCATCATGGAGCTTACTTTCTACTGGGGGACACGAACTAAAGATAACATACAATTTTAAATGCCATAAAGGTTAGACAGTTACAAATGCTAAGTGGTAAATGACTATCACACAATATTGTAATTGCCTCTTTACTTATGTACCTTTTTCACGAGAATGGGAGCAACTTGAAAGCAGAACTCAAGCTAGTTCCTGACTCTGGTCTTCGTACTTACTGTTTCTCAGTCAGAACACTTGTCTCCATACTTCCCATAGCTCTTCCCTCACTCCAAGTCTGCAAAAATGG
>NW_011916054.1:0-2007 GCF_000151845.1 Pteropus vampyrus | reverse complement strand
AATTCCATTCACTCTCCTCTTCCCTTTCCTGCTTCAGGGTTACTTGAGAACTTCTCAAAGTGGAAACTCAGAGGGCAGGACTAGGGCTGAGAACTCACCCTGTATAGCAAGGCTCTCCAAAGACCCTGTAGGAAGAAGTTCCTTTAATTTTTCTTGGTCATTTAAAAAAAAAAAATACACAGGCTCATTTGTACGCATGTTCAAAAAAACATAGAACAGAATTTTCTTTGATCACTCATAATCCACCACCCAGGAATACAAGTATTAATTTTGTATTGTATTTCCTTCAAGTCTTTGTTTTTAAACAATTAGGATCATATTGAATATATAATGTTAAATTCTGGTCTTTTCATTTAATATTCTCTCACAAACATTTTCCCATATGGTTGTATTCATTGTATTTGTTACAGAAGAGTCTATCGTGTACTTATTCATTCTGTTGTTGAACGATAACTTTCCTTGAAGTTTTGAGTGGTCTTGGGTTCTATGCTGACTGAGATGAGGGCTTAGGTGGAATGGAAGGCACCAGGGCTGGCAATATCACCCTCTCAAGTATGAATTCTGGCAACCATGAGAAGGGCTGTGGCATTGGGGCTCAAGGAAAGGGAGAAGCCTTCTTGGAATCTTTTCATGTGGAACTTCAGGATCTGCTGGTTGGTCTTTTTTTTTTTTTTTTTTTTTTTTTTAATTTATGCCTACAGCACCTGGTTTTCCTAGGTGGTCTCCCATCCAAGTACTAACCAGGCCCGACCCTGCTTAGCTTTCGAGATCACACATCTGGCTTGTTCATCAGGCTTGTTCAGGGTGGCATGGCTGTAAACCATGGACCGTGGCTCCACTGGGGCACTAACCCAGGACCTTCTGCGTGTAAAGCAGACATGCTAACCGCTACACTGTGGAATCACGTCCTTGCTGGCTGGTCTTGATCTGCTGTTCAAAGACTCCAGTAGGATCTAGTAGTAAACCAGGTACAAGTAGTATAAAAAATGCTTTATGATGACAGAGTGAGAAGGTGAGAGGGGAAGCCATAATATAGTCATATGCTAATATCGGCCAATTGGGGTTATGAGATTTTAACTTTTCCAGCAGTTGGATGTACTACATCAACTTCAACTTTGGGGGGCATTCTTTGCATTTATGAGAATGAATTTGTAGTTTTGTATGCTTTGGGAGCACTTGGGTGCCACAGTCTTCATAGCTTCAGGTGAACAGAATGATTTTTACATTTTTAAATGGTTGTAAAAAAATTAAAAAGAAGATATACACATATATCTTCAAAATCATCATATTGTACACTTTAAATATCTTACAATGTTATTTTTCAATTATACCTAAATAAAGCCGAAAAACATAAATAGCATTTTTTGGCCAAAAAAAAAAAAAAAAGATAAACTAGAGACCATATGTGTCCCACAAAATCTAAAATATTTACTATCTGGTTCTTTATAAATCTAAAATATTTACTATCTGGTTCAGGAAAACGTCTCCTGACCATCAAATTAGGAAATACATAAACTCCAAATTTCAGTGGTTTTGCACAATACAGGATTTTTCTTGCTATGTAATAGTCCAATGAAGGTGTTCCTGGTTGACAGGATCTTCTCTCCACAGTGATTCAGGGATCCAGGCTCCTGGTGGCTCCACCAGCTCCTAAAGCCTCAGGGTTCTCTGCATCTGGTAGAATCCTGGATAAAAGTACATTGGAAAATACACATCTGCTTCTTAAAACCCCAGCCCCAAAGTGATACCTATTGGCTCAGTTCTGCTGGTAAGAAGCAGTTTATTGGTAAGGAGTAGTCATATGGTCGCACATGTTAGAGAGACTGGAAGAGGTAGCTTCTGTCTGGGCGTCACCTCTCTGGACACTTTCCCTTCTATACTGCATGTCAGCACAGGCCTTCCCTGTGAACATACTTTTGGTGGACAGATTTCTCTGCCATGATTCAATTACATATATAGTTGACCCTTGAACAACACGAATTTGGACTGTGTGTGTCCACTTATACA
>NW_011916053.1:0-1422 GCF_000151845.1 Pteropus vampyrus | reverse complement strand
TTACCCCTACCGAAATGACATGTATTGTGAAGTCATTTTGAAAAAAATAGATCTTAACATTGACTTACTACATAAGTCAAATTATAAGACCCTTATAAAAGGGATGAATCTTATCCTTGTGACACAGATACTTTCGTCATTCCTACTGAATGATGATTCATTTCCTCATCATTGTGCCTTGTAGGCAGGAGGTTTAGCTGTGAGTCAATGAGCTTGCATGTACTAAATAGAGAAGTCTGTATAAGTCATAAGTCCATTTAATGACACTCCCCGAATTACGTCGTGTATGAGGGTTGGTTCGAGGGGTCACAAGGTAGGAAGAATGCATTTAGAAATGACTGTAATGTGTTTCTAGTTTCCTGTCAACAGGAGAAAAAACCTGGGAAATGAGTGACAGCTTGATGGTGCTCCTTTTCAAAGAGAGCATAGAGAGGGGAAAAAATTATATTTGATAGCTTGGAAACAGAATTCATAAAAAGGATTTGATTGTTAGATTCGTTCTCTCCAGTTCAGTTTTTCCCTAGACAAGCAGTTTTTAAAAACCCTTTTTCTTGGTTAACGCAATACTTGTGTTGGCATTCTGAGCATAAGCGGAAGCGGGAGAGGTAGTTCTATTTTCTATTGTCATGGATGTTTGTGGAGTGGGAAAGAGAGGGGAATAAGAATACTTATGTAGTTTGATTAATGAAGATAAAGATTCTGAAATAACACTGAAAGATACACCTGAAACTAATATAAAATTTAAAAATAATGGAAGAACAGTAAGAACTTCTAGTATTATGCCAGCACTTCCACTAGCTGCTACCAGGTGCACAGTGAGACAGGGGTGGGGCCCAGAGAAAAGGTAAAGCATGTTTCATGGCTGGATAATGGGAAAAGCTGTACAATAATCCTATCTTATCTAATAATGTGATTAATAAATAAAAATCATATTACTGGAATTCAAACTACTTTATTAATTCCTATGTAGAAGGCTAATAATAAATACATCGAAATAAGAGTTAATTTATTTAACTCTTTTAGATATTGGCCAAGAGCTGGATTTAACAAAATATAATGGGACTCTAACTGGGGCTGTGAGCAGGAAGTGAATCTTTTACATCTCTGATTCTAGCCTTAGGATATATATTGAGAGATGGAACTAACAAGTAAAAGTGTTTCAAAGCACTCTGCCAATATGTGTGATAAAGAAAGCAATTTTTCAGATCAAAAGATTAAGTGAAGGTAGCAACCCAGTTAGATAAGCACAGCCTGTGTCATGTTTATCACTCTAAAGACATTTGCCAAACAATAAGACCTTGAGTTCTGGTTTGTAGTCTTGGAGTGCATAGGAAACAGGAGGGCCCACCCAAGTTGAATAATATGCTAAGAGAGAGTCTTGATTCATGAAGCTGGGTATACAAAGTCTAAAAAATTCGTATG
>NW_011916052.1:0-1554 GCF_000151845.1 Pteropus vampyrus | reverse complement strand
TCACTTTGGCTTATTGGACCTTCAATTTGAAAGTCTAATAAGCATCTCAACTTAATATGCCCTGAACTGATCTCTTCTCTTTCCACAACTTTACATTACTCAAGTTAGAATATTGAATAAATCTTTACTCTCATTATTCTCTCACATGCTACATTCAATACAATGGCAAATTCTATCAGCTTCACCCTCATTTTTAACCACTTATGCTGCCACTAGACTTTTAGAAGCTACCAATATATCTCACCTAGATTAATGTAAAAACCTAACTCATCTCCCTTATCCGTACTTGGCCCCTATAGTTAATTTTCATCACAGTCTGCAGAGTAATAATCTTGAACAAGTCAGGAGAGGTTTATTTCTTATGTCAAAACCCTCCAATATCTTCATCTTCCTGTGCTTTCAGGAGCCTATAAGCCCTGCATGATCTGGCTCAACACTACTTTTGGATTCCTCACCCACAACTCTCCCCTGAGCTTACTACATTCAAACTGACACTGGCTTCCTTGATACTCTTTGACTAGATCAAACACAGGTCTTCATCGAGGACCTTTTGTTCTTACTTTCCCTCTAACCAGAACTCTCTGTCCTTGACATTCAGAAGACTTGCTCTTTCACATCTTCATGTATCTGCTCAAATATCATCTTTTCTGTAAGACCTCTTTTTCACTCTGTCTATATTTGTACATGCTCATGGTTCTCTTTTTCTCCTTATTTTATACTCATAATTTATATATTTTTTCATATGCTGTATATTTTCGCATGTAATTGTTTATTAATTGTTATTTTTTGCTTCTACTGACTAAACAAAAAAATCCACTTTTGCAAGTATTTCTCTCTCTCTCTCTCTTTTTTTTTTTTTTTGGCCTGTAACAAAACAGGTGTGCACTAGTTAGCTAGTGAATAAATGTGAAATGCATCTAGTAAAATACTGGTTTATTTGTAACATTTACTTTTTTTTTTTTTATAGTGTAAGGCATTATCTCCTACTAAAAACCTTCCAACTCAAGAAGAAAATACACTGATGTTCAATTTTTTTTTAGTATAAATTTTCCTGTCCATACTTTATATGAAAGTACCATAGCCTCCTGCCTTAATGGGACAAGACAGACTTTGGCAATGAAAACCACCTGGAGGCTGGTATGGCCCAATTGCTTAAAAATCCTGGAACATTATTTTCTGTCTGACTCAAACCTTTGCTTGGCCAAGGGATAATGATGGAGGAAATGCCAATAATGACTGAGATTCACTTTTTACCAGTCTATAAAAAATGGAACTCAGATTTATATTTTGAATTGATTTTTGAAAAAATGCTGTGATATATTTCATACTGCGTCTTATTTCTTACATATTTATATTAGGATCTAAATTAAGAATTTTATTAGGTTCAAAAAGAACCCACCTATCTAGCTATTTGTAGTTTATGAACTTCTGTATTTCTAGAAGAGCTCTGATTCTGAAAGCAGCCCCTTTTAATCATTACACCCATTTCTGCTCTCTTGAAACAGTCTTACTCTCGATGGGTATTATTCAAAACCAAACCAGCTTCTTATAATC
>NW_011916051.1:0-2331 GCF_000151845.1 Pteropus vampyrus | reverse complement strand
CAAATGTGTTGTTTCCAAGGAATTCATTGTCATATTTGTAAAATAGTTTTTCATTATTCAACGCCTTTAATGAAAAATGATGTAAGATAGCACTGCTAAAGGTTCTGCTTCCAAAATATTTTCCTTTTAGTTTTCTCTTTTTGATGGTGATTCCTAGTCTATAAATGAGATACAATCTTGATTAGTGTTGAAGTTGGATGGAAATGAGGGCCCCTGATCATTTGCTACCTACCCACAATCCAGCTCACAAGGGCCCCTGATGAGCCTTTCCAGAATTCCCAGAGTGCGGTAGAACACAGCATGAAATAACTACTCTAAAGTGCACTTAAGGTCATAAGAACAATACATAAGATAATTTGGAGGAAAACTTAAAAAAAAAAAAACCAAAAGAAAAACCTTAAATACAAATAAAAATCAAGGAATGCACAATGTAGACTTAATTCTATTCATTAACAGAATGCATTTATTTTAATTAAATAACTAAATCTCTACAAGAGTCTTTCACTGGTAATTTTTCATGATAAAACATGCATAAAGATAAATGCAGGGTTTATCTCCAGAGACAAACTATGCATCGATAACAATGAGGTAATGATTCAAACTATGCATGTCCAATCTATTAACACCTGAAAAATGAATCTGAAGAAACAGTAGGGGGACACTGTTAATGTGGAAATCCTAGGCTTAAACTATTTCTTTATTCGTAACTTGAATTCTTTATGGATCTTAGCTGTCTAACTTCAAGGACTATCGTGTTCTAGAAGCTATAATATAGCATATCAATGCTGGTTTAGTCATCAATAAAACAGAAAATGAAGGGCATTTGGAGTCCTTTTAGTCTCCTCTAAGTAGAATGTTCCTATTTGAGGCACATCTGAGGGAGGCTGTGCAGCCTTGAAAATATTATTTCAAAAGTTATCAGGCCACCTAATTCCAAATTGGCACAAATTTCCTTGGCCTTACATTACCAGTACCAACCACCCCATGAGCTATTCTTACCTTTTCCTTCTCTTCCCACTATATGAAAATGGAAAGTACAAACAGTTCCCTTTGGCCAAAACACACACGGACTCCTATAAAAAGCAGTTTCTATTTTATACTAACTAGAAAGAAAGCACAGACTAAAACTGCTATATTTCTTATTAATCCAAAACATGATTTTATCACTTTATCTTCATTTCTTTTAAGCCTAAACCTAAGCCCCACTATTACTATCATGACTTGATTGATAATACAGTTGTTAAACAACCACAAAGCTGCTGATCTTATCCTTTTTGATGAAAGGTATGTGGGTCATTCTTGCTGTCATTATTATTATTTTATAATAATAAAGTATTGTTATTTTTAATAGCTAAAATTTAAATTTAATTTTCACTATGTGCAGATAGGATATTAGTGTACTAGTGGATGGTTTTATCCTTTGGTAACACAGCTATGAGATATTAAGGGAGTCTCAATACAGAACTGGAACACCACTCGCCCTAGAAAATATCTCATTTTCTTTATCAATCTTTATCTGGAAGTTGTATATTAATTTTTCTAAAGAATAATACAATTAGAAGCCATCGTTTAATGATCGTTAAGATGAGGGTATTATTTTAATGGTTTCACATAGTTTCTAATTATCACATTTAATTGTAAATATGTGGTGAATATAAGACAACAGCAACATTGCTATAATTCTTGCTTTTAAAAAATCCAGGTTATGAGACTCTAGCAGAAACATAATAGAATAGCTCACAGTATCTTGCCAGGTTAGAAATCATCACATCAGTGTTAGGGGAGCTGACAATTAGAGCTCAGTAGTGATTTTAGATGGTACATAGTTAACATCTTGGGTTTGTTATGAGCAACAAAAATTACTAGTTTTATCTTTCTTTGAAGAGTTATGAATGTGAGCCTCTCACATGAATCTTGTAGAAGTAGACATGCTATATTGAAGAGAACTTGGCAGAGAAGAGGAAAGCTTATTTCTGTCTCAGACATCAGGTACTTCCTATCATTTAGACAAACCAACCAAAGAATATGTCTTTGCTAGCTCAAATTTAGGACAGAATTGTATCTATTTATGCATATTTGAAAGTGTTCCATCAAAATATGATCATATAAACGATTAGAATAGTAGCTTTAAATAAACACTGCAAAATAAGAAAAAAATACATGGAAAAAAATTTAGTGAGAAAGCGTACTATATTGCTTATTAGAAATCAGTAGTCCAGTTAAGAATAACATTTTTAGAATATGTAGCCAAGTTTAGTACTTCATATCATTTGGAATAAAACATGGATGCACGCTCTCCTCACTCAAATTCAACATCATACTGCTTTTTGA
>NW_011916050.1:0-1947 GCF_000151845.1 Pteropus vampyrus | reverse complement strand
ACCAGCTTTTCCCCCCGTTTTCCTCCTTTAGCAATATATCATGACCATCTCTCCATGCCAATAAACATAATTATACAGCACCAAAAAAGTTTTGAGATTATCGAGGGAAGATAAATGTTTCCCTGTGCTAATCCAAGCACAGTTTATACGCTGCTTTGCAATGCGGGCAAACTGTTTTCTTCTTATTTAAGCATTTAAACTCTGTTTTTAAAACTGTTATGGCATACAGATCACCCAAGAGTAACAGATGTCTGCTGGATAGAGATGTTCCCAGGAAAAGAACTGGCCGCTTCTTGGTCTCCAGAGAAAGGATGCCTTTGCAAGTATGTGGCTTTTAGTCTACATGTGGCCCTTCTCGCCCCCGTGAGAGGGACGGGGGAAGAAATACAGTGCCGCGGGCTGCCACGTGCACATCTGTATTTACAGATCCTGGCGATTGTGGAGGTGAGAACTTGGTCTCCCGGAAGGGTCGTTCCTGCCCCCTCTGCAGGAAGTAGTTGTCTGAATTTTCCTAACTGGGTGAGGTCACTGCCCATGCATGATGTGTGGACACATGAAAATGTGGGTCCACTTTTATTAAATGTGCAGCTTTCTCCAGAACCTTAGCAGTGAAAGAATTTATCTCAATTTTCTCTATTATTTCTCTTTACTGTTGGCTAGCATGAGAATTTTGATTAAGAGCATGTCATGAAGTTCGACGGTCTGAATTCTAACCCAGGTCCATCGCTTTTTGGCCGTGCAATCTTGGGCAAATCACGTGTCTTTCCAAGCCTGTGTTTTCTCACGTGTTAGACAGGGTGACATTAGTCTCAGAGTAAGATTCAGTGAGATACTATATGTAATGTGCAAAGCACAGTGCCTGGTCTGTAGGGGGTCAATAAACATTAGCGACTCAGAGGGGTCCATGTGGTCTGTTCAAGGTCACACAGGGAAGGCTAGTAGATTCCAGGCTTGTGCAAGTTTCTGGCTCCATGACTGGGGCTCTTGTCCCACGACCTCTGAGTGGCCACAGGAAGAGCCCCAGGGCCAGGGGCTGGATCTGAAAGCCCTTGGATCGATTGAAGTGGAAAGCCTGCAGGTCTCTGAGCAGGAGAGGGCGAGGCCAGGGCAGGCCTGGGACCAGACAACAAGGCCGGGATATGGCTCCATGGAGCCAGAGTCCTAGTCCAGCCAAGTGGCCAGGTTCAGGGGAAGGATGTCTGAGAGAAGGTCGCTGACAGAGGGGTTGGTGTCTCACAAGGGAAAAGTAGCGAAAACGAAGTCTCTCTTGAGGCATTTTGCATCGCAGGAAGGGGAAGGGAATCCGGCAGATGTCCTTCGAGGAGCTGCTCGTGTTGTCGGTGACTTTTCCTTGGAAGAGTGGACCCCATGCTGTCCAGGACGTCCCGGGCTCCCCAGATCCCTGGGAGAGGAGGGACAGCCTTCCTGAAGTTCCCGGCTTGGGCTCACGGGGGAGCTGGTGAGCCGTGGAGAAAGCGAGCGGCTGGGCTCCTGGCGGGGAGATCACTGCAGCGCGCGGAAGGAACCCCTGAGCCCTGGGACCCGCCGTCCCAAGGGCGCCCCCAGAGAGGAGCCCTGCGGTGCCCTGTGCCCAGGTCCAGTTGTGAAGAAGTGTGTGTGTGTGTGTGTGTGTGTGTACACTAGTCAGCTTCTGAGAGCCCAGGTCTGGGAACTGCCAAGTACGTGCCCGCGGACCAAGGCCACCGCCCTGGCTTCCAGCCGGAGTGGCGCAGAGGCTGAGACTGGGCAGGGCGGTGAGGCGGCTGCTCATCCCGTCCTGGACCCACAGTCCCGTGGCTGCTGAGGCAGGAGGACGAGGTGCTTCTGGGCTCCCAGGGAGGTTTTCTTCCCCCTTATTTCAGTCGGTTCGCCACCTCCACCTGTCTCCACCCCACCTGCGTCCCGCCTCAGCCTCTGCTGGCCCCGCAGACCCCAGGTATCCCACCA
>NW_011916049.1:0-2283 GCF_000151845.1 Pteropus vampyrus | reverse complement strand
TCACTGTTACAGGTGGAGAGGACACCAGGTGGAGGGACCTGCACCGGCAAAAGCAGAGTTATGGGGACATGGGGCACACTTGGGGACACCCATCTCTGAGTGTGAGTGAAGGATGGGGCTGTGGGGCCCGTCAGTGGGACAGTCACTGGTCAGAAGAGGTGACGGAGGGTCCTGAAGGCCAGGTCCAGGGGTGGGATTTTAATCTGGAGGTAGCAGGGAGTCGGGCAGGTTGGGGTGGGGGGGCATCCTCATCAGAACCAAGAAGCAGGAGGGTGGTCAGGGGAGGACGAGGCTGCGGGGCAGACAGCCAGGCCAGACGGGAGGACGGTGGGAGGCCTGGGCCTCGGCCGACGATGGGAGAGGGACACTGGATGACGTCCGCAGGCCGAGGCCCCTCCCCGCACGCCCCAGCGTCCCTGCCTCGTGCTCCCCGCTTCTTGCCTCGATGAGCACTGCACCTGGTACACAGCTGGAAGCTACTGTCCGCTTCGAGAGTAAAATCAAGGTGGGCGGCCCACACCTCAGAGGGAGTCCAGCCCTTCCTCTCGTCAACACCCTGGAGCCCTTTGCATCCAGTCCCTCCGTACACACGTCGGGCTGGCCTGCGTGGGCTGGGGGTACAGCAGGGAGCCAGCAGGCCGCTGGGCCTCCTGGGACTCACGGTCTTAAGGGGGAGGCTCTCAGGACTGCCCCTCCCCTGAACAAAGGACTCAGTGGTGCCAGCGGGGCAAACACCTGGTCACAGCCTTGAAAGGACTAAGCGTGAGTCTGACCTCCAGACCAGACAGGCTGTGGTTAAGGGCACAAGGGAAGCCCAAGACCAGAATCCCAAGTCCCAGCGTCATTTTTAAGAAAGTGGAGGAAGGCCCAAGGCCTCCAAAGGTTTTGCAGCTGAGAAAGACGAGGGGAGACTGGTTCGACACTTGGCACCCATAGGCCCAGGTCCACCTGGAGCCCCAAGCTCAGCTGCCACTTTCCCCTCAGTGGCCACCAGGGGGCAGCAGAGAGACAGCAGCACCCCTGGTTCTGGCGCCCCAAAGCCGGGTGCCAAAGCAGACGACTGTGGCCAGGAAGGAAGTTCTCTGTGCCTCTGTCCCATGTCCCTGTCGGGAGCTCTCAAGATCTGCTTCTCTGAACCTCTGAGCCTGACCTAGGACATTTGACGATGCTCTGACCTCTCTCTTCTCTCTCTCACCCAGTTTGGTCCCACCGGATACACGTCTCGTCCTGACATAACTAGGTATTGTTGACACACCCCATTCCACTTTCAAGCATCCCCAGGGCCCCACATTTCCATCTACCTGCCTTTTTCCGCCTTGCTCTTCCTATACCCCAACCCAGCCGTGGTGGCTGTGACTACTGTTCTCTTGGAGGCCCCGGGCAGGCCGGCTAGTACCCGGCCACAGGCTGGCCCACAGGCCGCCTGGTTTGGGTGTGAGTTTGCACGTGGACATGCCATCCCTCCCTCAGTGTCTCTCATGCACGCAAATGACAGAATCGTGGGTCCCTTTTTTGGAAGTGGTCAGATGGCATATCTAGCCCCAGTCCTTCCCCGGGCTGTGACGTCAGACTGAAGCTGGTAAGAGGAAGTGGCTGAGCAGCAGACGGAGGGATCTGGGAGACGGGCAGCTGCACAGATGGTTCCTGGGCTGCAGCAGCGCAGCCTTGGGTTTTCCAGCAGCGGACGCTTCGCTCCTTTTCATCGGCCCCCAGGCCCGCTGCTCTCTACACTGCGGCTTAGCTGCTCACGCGCACGGTTCAGAGCCGGGAGGCCCAGCCCGCCTGTGTGCTGCTGCAGGTGCGGAAGTCTGTGAGGTCGCAGGTGTGCAGAACTGACACTCGGGCCCTCCTGTCCCCGTGTGGCCGGCATTAGAGGGTAGCTGGCTGTGGTGCAGGTGCCAGCAAAGCTGTGTCAGGCATCAGAGGGAGGAGGGTCCCAAGGGGCATAACAGAACTTGGAAGCCTAAGAGCCAGGCAGGAGCAGGCAAACCCCCTAGCTAGGGGTGGCCCACCTGGGTTGAAGGGAAGGGCAGGGATCCAGGTGGACTCTCTCCCAGCTCCACTTTTGGTGGCTCTCGTCACCCCTTCCTCTGTCTGGCTTCCCAGCCCCAATCTGGTGTGGCTTGTCTGTCACACCTGTCTGTCACTCCTGACCTGCCTGGACGGGTCAAATCTTACTACCCACAGATGCTGCCATGCGGGTGTGTCCAGCATTCCACTTAGTGGATGAAAAACTACGTTATAAGATGTTCGAAGACGGAAAATATCATCACCCACGACTTG
>NW_011916048.1:0-2431 GCF_000151845.1 Pteropus vampyrus | reverse complement strand
AGAATGAGAAGAAAGTCACAGATTAGGAAAAATTATTTGCAACAGACATATTTGATAAAGGACTGTTAGCCAAAATATACAAAGTACCCTTAAAATTCAACAATAAGAAAATAACCTGACTTTAAAATGAACAAAAGAGTTGAACGGACACCTCACAAAAGAAAATATACAGATGGTAACTAAGCATTTGAAAATGTGCGTCCACATCATATGTCATCAGAGAAATGAAAATTAAAACAAGATACCACTATCTATCTATTAGAATGGGAAAAATATAAAATACTGACAACAACAAATGCTGATGAAGATGCAGAGCAACAGGAACATTCATTCACTGATGGTGAAAATGTGAAGTGGCACAGCCACTTAAAAGGAAGATAGTTTGGCACTTTCTTACAAAACTATATTCTTACCATATAATCCAGCGATCACGCTCTTTGGTATCTATCCAACAGGAGCTGAAATTTTATGTCCATATAAAAACCTCCATTCAGATGTTTATAGCAGCTTTATTCACAATTGCTGAAACTTGGAAGCAACTAAGATGTCCTTCAATAGGTGAAAGGATAAACTGTGGTGGATGCAGACAATGGAATATTATTCAATGCTAAAAATAAATGTGTTATCAAGCCACAAAACAATCTTAAATGTATTTTACTAAGTGAAAGAAGCTGATCTGAAAAGGCTGCAAACTGTATGATTCTGACTATATGACATTCTGAAAAAGACAAAATTATGGATACAGTAAAAAGACCAGTAGTTGCCAAGGGTTAGGGAGGAGGAAAGAATGAATAGGAAGAACAGAGGATTGTTAGGGTAATGAAACCATTCTGTATGATACCTTTTTTTGAAATCCCTAGAACTGTACAATACCAACAGTGAATCCTAATATACACTATGGGCTTTGGATGATAATGATGTGACAATGTAGGTTCATCTGCTGCAACAAATGTACCACTCAGGTGCAGGGTTTCATAGTTGGGAAGCTATACATGTGTGAACCTAAAACTATGTTGAAAAATAAAATCTAATAATAAAATATGCTATACATATATTCTCTCATGTCTT
This sequence comes from Pteropus vampyrus, assembly GCF_000151845.1. NCBI lineage: Eukaryota > Metazoa > Chordata > Mammalia > Chiroptera > Pteropodidae > Pteropus > Pteropus vampyrus. The sequence goes on along the minus strand of NW_011916048.1, from coordinate 1,363 downwards.
CTCTTAACTTCCTTAAAAGACAAAGATCTGCATAATGCAATAATTATAACCCTATATTACTGGATTTGCGATATATATAAATATAATATAGATGAGAGTACAGAACAAAGAAGAGGGAATGGAGTTACACTGGAGGCAAAGTTTCCATATATTATTGAAATTGAGTTAGTATTAATCTTAAATATATTTTGATAACTTAAGATATATATTGTGATTCCTAGATCCCAACCACAAAAAAATAGCTCAAAATAATATGGCATAAAAATCAACAAAGAAATTAAAAATGATACACGAAAAAATATTTAACACATAAGAAGAACTTTCTTTTCAAGGAGCAACAGAGTTACAAAAAAAGACAGGGCAATTAGAAAACAAATATCAAAATGGCAAGTATAATTCAACCATATCAATAACTACCATAAATATGAATGGTCTAAACAATCAGATCAAAAGGTAAAAATTGTTAGACTGGGTACACACTTAAGATTCAGAGAAACAAATAAGTTGAAATGGTAAAAGATATCATGCAGACCATAACCAAAAGAGAGCTGAAATGACTATACAAATATTGGAGAAAAGTAGACTTTAAGACAGGAATTATTATTATAAGAAAAGAGCGCTATTTCATAATGATAAAAGGTCAAAAAATTGGGAATATATAAAAAATATAAATACTCATCCACCTAACAACAGAGCCCTAAAATACATGAAGAAAAAACTGACAGAATTAAAGAAATAGACAACGCAACCATTTTAACTAGAGGTCTTAATACTCCACTCTCAATAATTGACAGAACAATTAGAAAATCATCGAAAATAGAGAATACTACTATTAACTAACTCAACCTGACATATACAAAATGCTCCATCTAATGACTGCAGAATATTCATTCTTTTAAAGTACACATGGAACATTTTCCAAGATAGACCATATGCTAGGCCATAAAATAAATCTAAATAACTTTTTAAATGACTGAAATCACACAAAGTATGTTCCCTGAATGCAACAAAATTAAACTATAAGTCAACAACAGAAAAAACTCTGAAAATTTTCCAAATATTTATAAACTAAGCAACACCTATAAATAACCCATGGGTCAAAGAAGAAACTGCAAAGAAATTGGAAACTATTTTGAACTAGGTCAAAACAAAATTCAAAGAATTATTTAAAAAAATACTATAAACATCTTTATTCCACAAAGAGTGTCATCAATGAAATGGACAAATTCCTAGAGAGATACAAATTACCAAAACTGACTTAAGAAGAAATAGAATGTGTGAAAATACCTACAATAAGTTTCAAAAATTGAACTAACAATTTAAAATCTTCCCACAAAGGAAAGTCCAAGCCCAGATAGCCTCA
>NW_011916047.1:0-2152 GCF_000151845.1 Pteropus vampyrus | reverse complement strand
TTTTTATTTTAATATACATAGATATGTTAGTCCAGCTCCTCTGAGGGGCGTATGTCAAAAACAAGATTAAACATGTAAGAGATTTATTAGTGGAAAAAAATGCTGTGAAGGGAAATGGGAAGAGACCTGAGGCTGGCCAGGAAGGCTGTCAGACCATCCGCTGGTCTGGCTCTTGTGAAGGAGAGAGGGAAGGACGAGGGCTGGAAGGTAGTGTATTTCAAGGAAGTTTAATAAAGCCAATGGGAGTTCTTGATCCAAAGTCACCCTTCAGAGAAGTACTCCACTTCCCAGGAATGAGCTTGCCTTATCTCTGCCCTGCTTAGTCATTGGCCAGGAGCAGCCCACTGCAGTGTGAGATATAGGCTCACTAAAAGATTAAGATCTAATCATAAGATTACAGCACGCATCCCCTCCCCGGATACCTGTGGATGACAGCAACAGGGCTTCTGTATAATAACAGAGGATTAAGCTGAAAGAACCAAAAGGCTCAGTCTTTATTTAAGAAGGAGTTTCTAGGGAAACCCAAAGATAACAAGGGAGAAAAACAAACAAACAAGGAGAATACTAAAGGAAATTTAAACCACAAATATCTACAGTTACAGCAAACATTAAAGATAGCCAAACTCCTAGCCAGATTAACATAAACCCTCTCACTAAAGGCCTATTTAGGTCAATTACTATTACTTAGTATATCATGTCTGGCTTTAATAAAATGTTAAAAATCATGTTAAAGGTTAAGAAAAGAATACAATCGGAGAAACAAAGAAGCAACAAAATGAGATTCAATATGGCAGAGGTTTTGGAATTTAAAATAACCATAGTTAATATACTAAGGGCTCTACTGGAAAAACCGGAGAACATGCAGGAATAGATGAGTAATGTAAGCAGAGATTGGAACTCTAAGAAAGAATCAAAAGGAAATTAAAAAAAATACTATAAGAGAAAGAAAGAATTCCTTTGATGGGCTCACCAGTATACTGGACATAGGCTGAGGAAAAAACAGAGAGCTTGAATGTATGTCAAATGAAACTTCCCAAACTGGTTTTAATACTTATTTCCAAAGTGCCCTCCAAAATGGTATATCAATTCCCATTTCCATCAGCAGAGTGTATATGTGCAATTCTTCATACTTTCACTCACACTGAGTATTGCTATTATAAAAAATTAAATTATTAACCACTAATATGCATTCTATTCTCAACAGCTTGGTGCCTATAAGAAATATAATAAAGATTATGTAGTTTCATTCAGATTGATGATAAAAATTAAATAGAACTGAAATTATTACAGTGTCCTAAAACAGAGTATTTCAAATATTTTTACTGTGATTTACAGCAAGAAATACATTTTACTGTGTAACAGAAAACATAGACATGCACAATGAAAACAAAAGTCACATAAAATAATAATTAGACTTATGCATGGAGCACTCTGTTCTCTAGTCTAGTTTCAGCTTCTCTAATATATTTCATTAAAAAATTCTGTTTGAGACCCACTCAATTAATTTTATCACCTATTAATTGAGAAAAAATATAAGTTACCACTCTCTAGATTATTTTTAACATTTTTGGGCTATAATGTACATCCAATAAAACAGAAAAAATTTAAGTGTACTGTTTAATAAGTAAATTTTGATAAATGTTTTTGTTGAATAACCACCTTCCCAATGAAGATAGAGACCATCTGTCACCTCTTTACAATCGATACTCAAATCCACCTCTTGTACTGAGCAACCACTGATCTAATTTCTATCACCATCAATTAGGTTTGATTGCTTTAGACTTTCATGGAGATGGAATTACAGTCTGAAGAGTTTTGTATCTAACTTTTTTCACTCAATATAATCTCTGTAAAATTTATCTATGAATATCAGCAGTCCATTTTCTTTACTGAATATTATTTCAGTGTTTAAAAAGAGCAGAACTGTTTATCTATTTACCTCTTGAGGGACCTTCCCCCTTCCTCAGTTTTTGTTCTTTTATGAATAAAGATGTGCTATAACAATTTATGTATCTTTTGCGAATGTATATTTTCATTTCTCTTTGGTAAATACTTAGAATGAAATTGCTGGATCAGAATGTAGTGCATATAAAACACAAAAACAGCTTAAAAACAGCCAGAGTGGTTGTATCATTTTATATTTCCAAAAGCA
>NW_011916046.1:0-1018 GCF_000151845.1 Pteropus vampyrus | reverse complement strand
TGATAATAAAATGAGTGTTAGAAAAGGAGTAATGTAGCAGGTCGTAGTGCTCACTCTTCACACATCCCCAAGAGAACTTGGAGTCATTACTGTTCACTGGACAACTTCTGATAATGTGGTACTGGAATGGTTCATTATGTTAATGAGTGAGGATTTTTATGGTTTGTCACACTAAGTATTCTTTTTTTTTATGCCTATAGCACCTGGTCTTCCTTGCACAAACATCAAGACTAATGAGGCCCAACCCTGCTTAGCTTCTGAGATCAGACATCAGGCTTGTTCAGGGTGGCATGGCCACAGACCATGGACCATGGCTCCACTGGGGTGTGAACCCAGGACCTTCTGTCTGTAAAGCAGACGTGCTAACCACTACACTATGGAACCACGTCTTCCACTAAGTATTCTTAAAGCAAGTGCATTATCAAGCCTTGGAATGGTCTAGAGCAGTGGTTCTCAAACTTCGGCAAATATCAAAATCACAAGGAGCGAAAACTACAGACCAGTATCCCTCATGAACAGACACAGAAATCCTTACCCAAACTTTAGCCAATTAAATCCAGTAATAATTATAAAGGATAATATAGTATGACCCAGAGGGGTTCATCCCAGGATGCAGGCTTGATTTGATACTCAAAATTTAATCAATGCAACTCACTATATAAGTTAATCAAAAAAGGAAACCCATATGAAAACTTCAATAAATACGGCAAAAGCATTTGACAGATTCAATACCTTTTCAAGATAAACATTTTAAAAGCTAGGAACAGAAGGGACCATCCCAACGATTAAGGGCATTTGTAAAAAAATCAAAGTTAACATACTTAATAGTGAACAAATGAATACGTTCCTCCTAAGAGCAAGAACAATACAAAGATGTCTGCACTCACCACTTCTATTCAGTGCTATACTGTGGTCCTAGCCAACATGATAAGCAGAAATCAAAAAAGGCATACAGACTAGAAACAAGTAAAACTGTGTTTGTTCATATCAAATAATCACCTATGTAAAAAACCCCAAA
>NW_011916045.1:0-4403 GCF_000151845.1 Pteropus vampyrus | reverse complement strand
GTCTGCGAAGCTCTTTGAGATACCGAATCGACTTTGTTTCTCGGCTGTCACGGGGTTACTTAGATCAATCTTCATCTGCTGGATTGACAAAAGGAAAATGAACTCTCCCACTTTCCTGTGGGAAGAAGAGACAAATCCCCTTTCCGGGCTTGGGGGTAAAGAAAAAATCAAACTGTGTAGCAACTCCTCTCCTTCCCTACTCTTCCCTTCCCTTCTTCCCCTCCTCCCCCCTCCCCACGCCCCCCTCCTTCCTCCTCTAGCAATTCTAGAAGTTGAAAAACAAAGGATGGGTGGAGGCTGATTGGTTACCTTGGAAGTAGAGGCTACGATCAAACACCAGAAATGCTCATACATCAGTCATACATTAAATGATCATTTAATGGTTACACAAAGCAAAATATTCAGAGTGCTAGAAAACACCTTATAAGACTGTTTCATGCTGTAAACATGAAAAGTGAATGACTTAAAAATAACTCCTGTCTAGGTGTAGTTTGAGAGCCTTTCAAGGTCAACAACATCGGAACCTTATACTGAAAACAAGCCTGAATCAGGTGTTCCCATGAATAAATAGAAATAAATAAATTGAGGAAGGGAGGGAGGGAGGGAGGAAGGAAGGAAGGAAGGAAGGAAGGAAGGAGGAAGGAAGGAGGAAGGAGGAAGGAAGGAGGAAGGAAGGAAGGAGGAAGGAAGGATGAAGGAAGGAAGGAAGGAAGGAGGGAGGGAGGGAGGGAAGGAAGGAAGGAAGGAGGGAGGAAGGAAGGAAGGAAGGAAAGCGGGCTAAGAGAAGGGAAGGGAGGAGGAATCGATGGATGCAGAGTGAAGATCTGACCTGTGGGTTGTAACCAGCTGGTGGCGCTACGGCTGCCTTCTCCCAAGGAGGCAGAGAGGCTGCAAGCTAATGGAACTAGATGCCTTCTCAAGGCCGGAACCGAGAACTCAGTTTCCGCTTTCTCTGTTCCTGGCGGGTGCAACATAAACTGTAAGTTTAAGGAACGTTTGAAAAGCTCCTGCTAACGAATTACATCGTAGACGTCCAGAAAAAGGGAAAGAAGGATGGGGCGAAGCTAAGTCTTTGTTTGCTCCTTTTAGAAAGCCCCCAAGGCCTGCGCCTCCTGGTCTGCCGTGGCCTTCGTTGCTCGCATCTAATGCGGCTGCCCCCCTTCGTCCAGTGCCTTCGCCTTCCACTCACTCCCATGAGCTACTTCGCGGTGCTGGGTGCGGTAGCCCGCCCCCACCTGCTCCCTGTGCTCTGTTTATGGGTAGGCATGGTCACCACACACAACTGCTTTGAACAGCACTGCTCAAACGCTGTGATGTATTTACAAGCACCTCACAGCTAAGTACTTCATAAAGCAGGCCTTCAAAGGCGCCGCCAGCCTGGCGAGCTGTCCGCACCCCAATCGTAAACCGCACCGCAGCGGGGCTGCGTCTTCTGGCCACACGTTGCCATGGATGTTGTTCAAGGTGACCAGACCGTGTTTTCCGGAGCACGTTGTTAACGCCTCGTGGGTATGTTTCCTAATTAAAAGTAAGAACGGTTCGCTTTAGGGCTTGATCTTCACGATAAAATATTTCCTTCCATGGATTGAGTACGTTCTGGACTTTTCCCTTATTCTTGTAATCTATAAGCCAGCACACGCACGCATGCGCACACACGTGCGCGCACGCACACACAAAGGTTTTGCTCAGAAGAGTATGGTTTGTAACGAAGCCGTAATTGGAACACTTATTTGATATTGATGGTTAAATAGCAGGCAAGTTAAGCTGAAAATCTAACAGCCAAGAACGAGCGGAACGCAGTGGCTAAGAACAAACGTTCAGCAGGCAGCCCGCCTTTGCCTAAAGCTGGCCTCTCCCACATTTACTGTAGGATTTTTGGCAAGGTGCTTATCCTCTTTAAGCCTCAGTTTCCCTCTCTGAGGAATAATTCCATTTAGAGATCCTTGGACCGTTGTAAAACATGAAGCAATGGGCATTAAAGCCAGCCCGTGGGTGAGACCTAGTAACATCAGCGATCGGCATCGACAGAGCCAAGCGGTTAGCTTAGCTTCCTGTGGCTGCCAAGACAAATTACCACCCATCTGGTGGCTTAAAAAAACCAGAAAGTTATTGTCACACAGTTCTGGAAACAAGAAGTCTAAAACCAAGGTGTCAGCGGGGCCATATTCCCTCTGAAGCCCCTGGGGAAGTCGTTTTCCTTGCCTCTTCTAGGCTCTGGTGGCCCTGGGCGTTCCTTGGCTTGTGACCACATCGCTAATCTCTGCCTCCGTCTTCACATGGCCTTCTTCTATGTCATCTCCTCTTCTTCCTCTTATAAGGACACTTGTCATTGGATTTAGGCCCCACCCAGATAACCCACTGTGATCTCATCTCATCCTTCACTTAATTACATCTGCAAAGATTCTGTTTCCACATAAGGTCACACTCACAGCTGCATGGGCCAGAGCAGGGACATAGCTTCGGCAGGGCTCCATTCTACCCGTTACACCAAGGTAGAAAGGATGGGGGGTCAGGGGAGTCCAGACATACCCCAGAACAGATACTGTGGGCCAGGAGGGGCGAACTCGGTGTCCCATGCCAGGAAGTCTCCACCGTGTCTTCTGGCTACAATCGTGTCAGCCCATCATTTGCTGGGACTCAGCATCGTGGTACTTTTATTTCTCAGCCAGAAGAATGTATGTTTTTTGTTTTTTTTTCTAGATGAGGTCAAATATTTCTTAAAATTTTCTAGAGCAGATGGAACCAGAAGGCCCAGCCGTGGTAGAGCAAGGAGTGTATAGGGAGCAATGCAGACCAGAAGCTGGTCGCCCAAAGCTCACGACCTCATGGATGGTAGCAAGCATGGGAACGGAAGATGGCGCGAAGACCACAGCCAGCCAATTGGGATGGACTCAAGAATTTGACCTCCCGGAACTAGGCATGTCACTGTTGTTTTCAACAAGCTGCATTTTTTTTTTTTTTTTTTTAACGTGGCATCATTGACCAGACACCCATTTCGAAAGGCTGGTGATTCACTTTGCATATCTCAGAATCCCACATTTACACATCACCCAAAGATAGCCTTTCAAATTTGGATATGTAAAAAAGAAACTTAGACTGTAGCCATGGAATAGTATCGAAGTTTACCACAAGTTTGTACTAAGAGAGGAACAATATATGCTGATATTTAAAAAAAAAAAAGGCTCTGGGTAGAAAGCTACTGTGTCTTCTGGTCATTAGTTGTTCTCCAAAGTGAGTTAGTTTTACTCATTTGCATTATTTTTCCTGACATCATAGAATGGAAATGCAGGGCCACTCTAATTCGGTTATTTTAAGGGCTCTTTCAAATTCAACACGTATGATTTAAATAATGCTGAGGAACTGTAATTAGTGCTGTCTTGTCTTATTTCTCTCTGGCCCTCGAAACACCACAGCCTGACTTTCAGGGGGAAAAGACACAGAGGCAGAGAGGTTTTCTGGGCTCAATTGTCAAGAGCTACCTCCCTGTACATTTATTTGTATCTGTATTTTCACATTTTACTTTCAAAGCCTTAGCTCCACCTGAGCTTTCGGCTCATCGAACAATTGCCTTCAACTGGGAGAATGACCCAATTGTGATGGAGATTAACGATACTGATTGCAAAATGCTTGCAAATAAAATCTTCACGGGCAAACCCAGTTTCTTCTCATAGACTTTTCTCCCATAATCTCTTTCTGGCAGAACATTTTATGTTTTGATACCAGAGATTCGGTTACCAGCCACAGTAAATAAAACAAAATTAAAAAAAAAAAAAAAAACAGTATAGCACTCACCCCAAACACAAACATTGGCCAACCGTGTTTATTTTCTGCTTCTTTGTGCACTGCCGGAGGACCGAAGGGAGGAAGAGGAATGTAGCCGTACTTATGCAGTCGATTTTGGGTTATGAAGCTATGAGGGGTCTTCGGATTGAGTGTTAGCCGGTTCAGGCCCTCCTAAATGGCATGGAATACAACGTTTATGTTGAAAAGAAACGAGCATTTTCAAGAGGAAACAGAACCATGGCACCAAGCGCCTGAATGAGCTGAGGACCCGGGGGGTCGGGCAGGACAGGCGGTCACGTCCTCCGGACACGGGCTCGCGTGCCACAGGCCTGGGCACGGTCATTGTCTCACCCCGCCCGATGGTCAGCTAGGGCTTAGGACATTCCGAATACGGTTTCGAGGTTTTGGAAAATGTCTTTGGTTATGATCCTAGCAAGAGTTAACTTAGCCCTCTTGCAAAGGTGATTCTCCTTAAGACAGAACCCCCTGCTTTTCCCCCTGGAGGGAGTGTGGACGAAAGGGAGGAGGCACTGACCCAGGCATCTCATGTCACCTAACAGCTACTGGGAGGCTGTGAAACCTGAGCTTCCAGCACACAACTCAGACGGGAATAGTGCTTA
>NW_011916044.1:0-1474 GCF_000151845.1 Pteropus vampyrus | reverse complement strand
TTAGAATTTATAGGAAGAGGAAAAGGAGATAATTAGAGATGACTTCACCTGCATAGCTTATGGTATAGATGTTCTGCCTATACATAATTCAACATTAACTAAAGTTCAATGAACTGTCTTCACTTTTTTTTCTTTCTATGAGATATAAATAGTGTGATGCTGATAGATTAAATGAATTAAATTCAGTTCGGAAAACTGTCTTATCAATACAATGTTTGAATTTTTAGGAAAAAAGAGAGAGCCTACTTCGAAGTTTTACTTATCCTAATGGTTTTAGCTGAGTACCAAACACACAAACAAAACTATTATCAAGATAAACCATTCATTTTAAAATGAAATTGATTGCACAGCCTTCAACCAGAGCTCTGGCTCGTTTATATACTTCCTACAATACTCAGCACTTTTACTTGTCATGAATGTGGTGCTTGATGGACCAGCTAACAGTCTGACTTACTGCATTTTCTTTTAGGAAAGATCTTCTCCAGGTGAAATGTTTTTAAATGCCTGTAAAATACTAAATAAATTAAGGTCTCATTGATGAAAATGTATAGGTTAGTAATAACTGATTGGAATTAGTGATATTGTAACTTGCTGTCAGTGTTTCACATCATGCTAGCATCTTACCTAACACAGTGGATGCATACGTACCTAATGATTTTCTCCAAATTGAAATGACTCAATGCTAAATTATTTTGCAAATTAAGACTCAAAAAGAAAATGTTTTATAAACAAAATTGGGGAAAATTGGCAATATCATTGAAAATATATTTAGCTTTTGTCTCTCAAATGTAAATTTCTAATTGAAAGTTTGAGATAATTGTAGACAAATGCATTTGTAAGAAATAATAGAGAGATATCCCATCATGTTCTTCACTCAATGTCTCAAAATGGGAAAATTTTGCAGAACTATAGTACATCACATCAGGATACTGACATCGATATGATCTACTGATCTTATTCGGATTGCCCAGTTTTACCTGTACTCATTTCTTATGTATGTGTACACTTAGTTCTACATGATTTTGTCACATGTGTAGATTTGTTTATCCACCAGGACAGTCAAGATGCTGAATAGTTCCATAACTAAAAGAATGTGGCTTTTAGTTTTATAATCACACCTACCTCCCTTCCTTGTACCTGTACTCACCACATTGCCTAATTCCTGGTAACCACTACTCTGTTCTCATTTTCTGAATTTTTGTCATTTCAAAATGTTATATAAAAGGAATCATACAGCATGTAACCTTTTAGGATTAGCTCCTTTCACTCAGCATAATTCTCTGGAAATTCTTCAAAGTTGTTGCATGCATCAATAATTTTTCTTTTTATTGCTGAGTAGTATTCAATGGTACCTATGTAACATAGCTTGTTTAACCATTCGCATGTCATTTCCAAATTCACATGTTAAAAGGACTTTGCTATTTCTAGTATATGGCCATATCAAGTAGTTTGGCATTATAAATACAGATATGCC
>NW_011916043.1:0-1462 GCF_000151845.1 Pteropus vampyrus | reverse complement strand
AGCTGCAAGAGGAGAAGAACCATGCCAACAAGGACCCATGACAACTTCTCCCCTAACTGTATTGTCATACAAATGTTTAGAAAAAAGGAAACTCATATTTAGAAAGAATAAATAATTACCTAACTTCATGAGGTCATATCTATTAGGAGTTAAGAAGGGTGCCTGTCACAGAGGGGGAGCCCTCAGAACTATCATCCTAAAAAAGTTGTTCTGTAGAGCCGGGCGTTTGGGCTCAGGTATCCAACAGGCAGTATTCTTCCATGAATCATGAACTCCCTCCCCGACCCAGAGTCAAATACGGTGATGTCACTGAACACAAAATGCCCTGCATTTAGGACTTCAAAATTTAAGTATCAGATTTATAAAGCCAGTGAACGATATTGTCACCTTTCATGTTCTAATTAGCATGTTTCATTGCCAGCACACTTAAAACACGCACCCCCCCCACACACACACACAAACTGTACTTCACAGTCATCATCTGAATTGTTTGGGCAGATTCTCCAGGATTTGGGCAACATAACTCAGTGGATGTGAATTCTACATGGTATTTGAGGCCTGGCCATGCTTAATTACCCCAGGCCTTTTGACACCAGGGGACCCCAAAAATGTATTAAGTTTTTTTTTATTTTTTAAGCAATACTAAAGTTGGAGTTAGGTATTCTAAAATATCAGGTACTATTCTATAAAAGTGTCACCTTTTTGTTCAAAATATCCATGCATAATTCTTTCACTGGCTTGTGGTGTCCTCATTGACAGCCTTTTATCGAAGTTAAATATGCGTCAAATAGAGACTCAAAGTGTCTGTTATCACCAGACCATTGCATTCGGTTAATAACCTGGCTGTATTTTCCGTTTGCATAAGACAGCCTTGTAAAAGCCCTCACATTAATGAATTTTATTCAGGGTGACAAAGGAAACATTAAACCTGCAATACGATTTCCTTCATCTTCTCTCGTCTAAATGGGGAAGACACCTGCATCACGGCGCTAATCCTCCTGGAGAAGAGGGAGTTAAAATACTATCATTTCTACAGAATAACCTTTCCACCTGGGTGCCTGCTTGGCTTGGAATCATAATCTGGCTACAGACATGTGGTTGAAAATACGTGGACCTGAGAACAAGAAGGAAAGCCACGTTTTGAACATACGCAATAAAACTTTTATGATCTGTTCTATTCCTTATATTTATCTCTTAATATTTGAATCAAAATGTTGCCAATGCTTTTTATATGTTTTTGTAATTTCCCAAATACATATTGTCTACTCTCCCAACTTTTTAAAATTATTTTTAAAAAGCAAATTGGTAAATCTAATTAAATACACACACACACACACACACACACATTCTGTCAACCTAAGTTCTTTAAAAAGTTTTGAATTGTCAATTTTAATAGTCAAACATCCATTCCAATTTACAGATTAAAATGAACGAATTGATGGGGCTAAGGAAATAAGTAACA
>NW_011916042.1:0-6071 GCF_000151845.1 Pteropus vampyrus | reverse complement strand
CATTTAAGAAGTGTTTTTTGGGTTTTTGTTTTTGTTTTTGTTTTTGTTTTTACCTCTAAATACTTCGAAAATGAAAAGCAAAGTCAGAAAGCAACACATTGGGTACAAAAACATCTGTCCTATCCATGTACCTATAGAACTTGACATCAGCTATGAGCCACGGTTGGGATTTGAGAAGGTGGTACTGACATCAGCAGGTCAAGAGGCGAAAAGACATGAGAAGGGACCTGTGTGTCCTATTCATCAGTTATTTACCAACTCCTTACCTGATACTCTCTACGTGCCAAGAATTACGTTACGCGCTTTGCGAACGTGAACTCATTTAATCTACATAGCAAACCTATGAGCCGGCTACTATCATCTTGTATATTTTACAGAGGAGGAAACTGAGGCACAGATATACACTGACCTCCCCCGAATCGCACAGCCAGTAAGCAGCAGGGACGGGATTTGAAATCAGACACCGTGGCTACACCACCCATGGTCTTCACTTCTGCTGTGTCGCTGCTGCAGAGTCACTTGATAAAATGCGCCAGGTTAGAGCTTTGCTTGCTCTTTCAAGAATAAACAAACAAGAAAACCTCATGGGGAACAATTTTAACTAATGTTTCTGGCTTCATTATCAGAAAATACACACACCCACACACGGCTAGCATATTAATAGCCGAAGGTTACACAGCTAGCAAATAACAAAGTTAAGGTTTGTACCTAGTGAGTTAGGACGTTTCTCATAATGCAGACTTAATTATTTGCATTGCCTTAAAAACAAACTATTCCACATGGGAAAATATTTTCTTAAAATATAGAATAAAAATTTTCTGCAGTTAATTAAATACTCATTCAATAATTAAGTACTCATTAAAGTAACTCGGAGCAAAAGCAACACCAAACAAACACAGGAAAGTATAAACACATATCATTTCAAAACCATAGATGCAAATTTACCGAAGATATTATTAGCAAATTAAATTTAGCTATACATTGAAATAATATGGCTCGAACACAGAAGATTTATTCAAAAAACACATGAATAGCACAATTTTTAAATATTAGACTACACTGAGAATTTTTAAAAAGCCACTTAATTAACTCGACAGATGCTCTTATCTCCACGAAATTGATAAAATTAATAATGTGGGGAGGAAGGGCATTTTACAACCTAGGACCAGAGCAGAGTCCCAAAGGCCAGATAAAGTCTGTCAAAGACTTTTCAAGAAAATGTACATATTTTCTACCAACCGAAATGTAGCACAATAAATAAACCTATACAATTTCAGGCAGAAACATGAAAAGGCTTTTCACAAGTGGAAAAACAGAAATGGCCCATTTTCACAAAATTTCAAATAAATGTTTAACCTCACCGGCAACCAAGGGAAATACGAACCAAGACCCTGTATAAATGTCATTTCTCAACAACCAGCCCGACAAAATGTTAAAAATGGGATAATATAAAATTTTGGTGAAAAAGAATAGAACACTCACCCTCTGCAGCTGGAGATGGAGCAGAGCTGAACCAGCCTCTCACCTCGCGGTTCCCAAACTGGTCCACGTGGGCGTGCCCTGGGAATCTTTAAAAGGCCCTGAGGCTGGGCTCCGCCCCCATCCGGCCTGACTTGATTGACACGGAGCAACACCTGAGCACTGGGTGTTTCAGCAGCTCCCCAGGTGATTCAAAGTGCACTGACTTCGGGGAGCCACTGCTTTTCTCTCTAACGCAAGACTGACCCTACAGAGCGCGTAGCTTAGAGAATCTCTTGACACGTGTCACGTGTACTGGGACAAATATAACAAAGCTAATAGGAATGATGGTGATAGCAGAATACTGAAAACAATCAGAATGTACATCGGTCTCAAACGGATAAATCATAGGGAGATAGTCAACAAAACAGAATAAAGAATGAAATAAAACCTCATGCTTTAATAGCTTTGACTCAGAAGCATAATATTTATTAAGTGCAGGGAAATATGTCTAGGAGATAAATGCATTCTGTTTCCCAGTTATATGGAATCTAAAACACATAGCACTTGATAGAGTTCTAATCGGGGATACGTAATTGGATAATGAGGAAGATGGAAGATGGAGGGAGCCATGGGCGTAGGTTTGAAGACGGTGGTTGATTTGGGAAGGAGGGAAAAAAGTCATCAGCGAGTGGATCCTGGAAGCTGCGCTTTGGTTCTCTGCCTTGGTGGTAGGTGCACAGCTATTTATTTTATTGCTGCTCTTGACCTCTATTTCATGTTTTGGACACTTTTTGTGCATTCGTTATATTTCATAATAAGTTTAAAATTTAGAGAACAGAGCAGAAGGGGATGGGCAGGGAGGAAGGGCGGAAAGCCAAAGGCAGCACACAGGTCCCCACGTTGAATCACGTGACAGACACTGCCGTTCTGTAATCAGGCAAGGAACCAACCATGCAGCTGGAGAGCTGTCTTCACCAGTAAGCGCCAAGGTCATGCTCTCTGTGGTGACATACTCACCTGGACCCCGCTCTTTTGCCTAAGTGGAGGTGTGAGAAACACAGGTATAAGGGATGGGTCTCAGGAGAAAGGATGGAGTCAGGTGCATTTTTGAGGGTCATCAGTATTTAGATAATAAGTGTATTTGTGGCTAAAAGAGAGATTGCATAGAATAGTGTAAAGTGAGAAGACCAGTTCTGAGGAGGCAAATATAGAAGGTCTGGGCAGAGAAAGAACACAGAAGGCAAGTTAGAAAATTGAAAAGAAGCAACCCCAGTGAGGTGTTCAGATGTTGAGGAAACAATAAAAACTGCCACGTATCACAGGAAGTCATTTATACTTATTAAATATTAAGTTGGTTTAAAAAAATTAAGACCTGTATAATTCTAAGGCTGATACAAGCCAGTGGTTTAAAAAAAGAAGCATTTCATCACAATGTTTAAAAAAATAAAGAACCTCGTCACTGACAATTTAAAATGAAAATCTATAAAGTCACTTTATTAATGTATGAAACTATGTATCAGCTATTTATTGACTAGTCAAGAATTTTAAGGAAATGAGAAAACATTAATTGTGTAAAGCTTTATAAATCCTCTAAGTTCAGGCAAATATCAACAAATGTGTTTAACTGTACAGTGTTTCCATGACACGCTTAAATAATTATAGAATTTTATAGAACGCTAAAATCTCAACATATCGAGGTCGTCGCTGGCATGTAGAATGGTACAGTTGTTTTCCTTTCAAACAATCACTCAAATACTTGAAAGTGAAAAGAAAGTAGCTCGAAGAATCAGAGAAAATAGGTGGCAATTAAAAAACTGAGCCATCAACCGATGTGATATGATTTCGTGCCAGACATTTCTTCTTTAAAAAACTAAAAAATTCCTGCAACATGAAGATATTCCCATATTTAGATAAAACTAATGAGCTCCGTGTGGTTTAAATAACTTTTTGAAGGTCATAGGCCCATAAATGGCAATTTAGAACTAATTCTGTGATGGTCTAGCTATAGGCTCATGACAAATTAAAGTAAAATAATATTGTTTCTGGAAGGAGGTCTGGCCTAAATGTTCTTAAAATATAAAATCTTACTGTTTTCATAATTTTAATCTATTGCTCTAAATTCAGTTTTCCTTTTTGTATACAGATTGATTTCTCGGTAAAATAATTTGTGCAGCTTATCCAAAAGCCGTCTACCATATTATTCATAGAATGAGTAGGAATCCTTTGTGAAATGTTTTGTATTATTCATTCATAATATCAGAACTCACTTCTGTACAAACAATGAATCACGGATTTCAGTTCTGAAGCAATATTAATCATTAATGGTATCTAAACCTGTCTTCTTTATGGGAATGTACAAATTTCTGCAAGACTGAAATGTTACACGAGGTAAAAATAAGCTAAATAAATCTAACATTTCAGGAACATAAAATGTATTCTTTATTATTTAGAAATTTTATCAGGTTTCAATTATTACAATTTTTGTAATCAATGTTGTCTACAACTACACTGAAGTTTATATATTTATTTCATAAATAAGAGCCCTGTCTCTTGATTAAGAGCATTCAAGTCTTTTCTCCAATCCAGCTTGAATCTTCCTCTTTTATCTTCCCTTCTATTTATTCTACACCTTAAAAATGTCGGACTCATCAGTAGTCCTTATAGATTAACGTAAGGGCTATGTTTGCTTTCATGGCCGTCATCACTACTGTGAACCATCTAAGATCTACCTCTTCCTCTCTCTACCTCAGTATCCTTTTTTCTCCCACGTCCAGCTCAGACATGCAGCCTTCCTTGAAGCACCTTCTTCAGACTTCCGAGATCCACTCTTCTGCTTGAATTAAATACTCTTTGCTCACTTTTAAACAAATATCCCATTCAAAATCAGCCATCGAGTAAGTTAAATTCATAGGAAAATACCACTATGTAACCCCAAAAATGATTAAACGAAAAAGACAGGAAATATGTGGCAACAGAACCTGGCTAACTGGAAGTCGTATGCCCTGCTGCTGAAGTGAAAATAGCAGTATCCATTTCAGGGCTCTGTCTCGTAGAATGTGTAACTTGCGATGCTGATTTGCCCTGGGGTGGGATCTCCCCTCAATTTTATATGCTTGAAAATTCTTACGTGAGGGATGATATAAGCTTTATGTGATTAGATAACTAAAACGATGAATACCTTGCTTCGATGCCTCAATCACAGACAGATCTTTTGTCTGCATGTTTTGTTTTCAAAGTGAAACCGAAGACACTATGCATATTAGCAATGTCCATCTCTTGATGTTAACATATTTATCCTTAGAAATTTTGGATTTTTAATAAGCAACTTCAGAAATTAATTTTTTTCTGAAATTCTTTCTAACGATGTATAATATGTCATCCTCAAAACTGATAATTTCACAGTAATGTATATACAGTATGAGTGTTATCATTTAACTCTTGCGAATTTGTTGCAGGAAAGTAAGTGAACTAGGCTGCGTTGGCTGCTTAACGCTTGAATATCATTTTGTTATTAAGTCTTTGCTCATCTTGAATCTCACCTGGTGCACGTGCAAAGCAAAGAGAAGTCCCACTACCTGTTTACTCAGAGGAGAACGACTGTGCCGTGTTCCGTTGCTGCCATAACAGGAACAAATACCACAGACTTAGCATAAAAAAAATAAAAAAAAAAGTTTATCCCACAGTTCTGCGTGTCTGAAGTTCAACGGGTGTCACTGGGCTTGGCTACCTTCCTTCCTAGAGGCTGTAGGGAGAATCTTTTTCCTCACCTCCTCCAACTTCTAGAGACTTCTAGAGGCTGGTGACATTCCTCGGCATGTGGTCCCTTCTTCTGTCTTCAAAGCCAGTCACGTAGCGCCTGGGAGGTCCTGTTTCCCTCATCACGTCTCTCTCTGACCCCAGCTGGGAAAAGGACTGTGTTTCCCAAAGATACAGGTGATTAAAACTGGCCCACCCAGAAAATCCAAGTTAATCTCCTAAATGAGAGTTCCTAATATTAACCTCACCTGCAAAGTCCCTTCTGCAGACGAGATAGTCACAAGTTACAGAGATACAGAGATTAGGGTGTAGGAGTTTTTTGGTTTTTTGGGGGTAGGGCGGGGCATCATTCTGCCTACCACAATGAGAAAGCATTTTAGTATCTTATTCTGGGATCAGAGATTTTCGAAAATGAATAAATTCATCCTACACATATTTTCAAATACTCATTTGAAGGCAGTACCAAAAAATCGTAAGGCGTCAAAGACGATGACCAGCCTTCTCTTAACCTGGGGTACAAAGAACAGGAAGCATAGTTTGTGTTGTCTGGTGGAAGGGCGGGGTCCTGAGGATTCCCGTTGCTTAGTATATATTCACTGGTTGTGATGTGCTTTGTTTGCCATCCATCGTGTAAACTTTCACAGATGCGGATGTTTCACATCAGACGGAAGGGTTTTCCACTTTCCACTATGAATGGAACTCCTCTCTCTCCCCAGTGGTGTCCAGGCCGTAGCCACGTGACCTATACTCTGAGGTCAGACGTGCTCGTGGCCACTGTCCACTGACGCCCTCACCGGCAGTGCCACTGGGCCAGCTACAGCCAGCAGTAGTGCCCCCAGATGTCCCCCGAAGCG